>NW_027467117.1:0-2500 GCF_046128005.1 Genypterus blacodes
CAACAAAGAGAGAGAGAGAGAGAGAGAGAGAGACCTGGGAGTGAGAGGGACGCTGTGATCACACCAGACTGCAGCAGAGTGTGTGTGTGTGTGTGTGTGTGTGTGTGTTCAGTTGCTCAGCTGCACTCATCTGACCTCTTGTGACCCTAACCTGTGTTCTGACGCCTCTTGGCTGATCTGATGCGGCGTCCTGCTTCCTGTTTCCTCCCTGTTCCGCTCGACTGAACGAGACTTTTGACGCTCCGGACTTTCAGGCTTTGGTCTCAAAATCGAGCGAGACGCAGAACTCCTGACTCGCGGTTGTCGAATACTAAAAGGCCGCGATCACGGACGTCATGAATCAAAGTGGAGCTGAGGTGTGTAGGATGTTTTCATGATGCCTTCAGGGGAAATTGGACACTTTCCTTCCTGACAGCTTTAGAGCCACGAAACGTCAGCGTTGAGTTACACGCATCCAGCCTGATGTCTATTTTGAAACACACGTGTAGCTGCCATCCATCCATCTGTCTCTCTCTCTCTCTCACACACACACACACACGCAGCCTGACTCTTGTTGGCTGTTGCACTTGTTCTGTCTCATTTCCTCCTCCTCCTCCTCCTCCTCCTCCTCTCGTGTCCCCTGAAACACTCGGGCGTCTGGGGAGGCCGACTGAAAGAGAACTTGATTAAACGTCCACATCAATGCTGCAAATGTATTTGTCATTCAGTAAGCAGCAGAAACACAAAACCTGAGGGTGTGCGAGTGTGTGTGTGTGTGTGTGTGTGTGTGTGTGTGTGTGTGTGAGTGATGGTGCTCCGGTTTCCTCCCTAGCCTCTCACGCTCTGGCGGTGCTCGTGCGGTGCTCGTGCGGCGCGTGGCAGAGCGGCGTTCCCTCCTCCTCCTCCTCAGACGGGCCGTGACCTCCTGGCGGCAGCTTTACGGCGGCCATCTGAATGGTAATGTGACAGGCTGATTGCCAATTTGGCGCCCACACACAGGAGCGCGGCCTCTGCAAATGGAAGAACGGCTCTGTAACGACCAACGCAAACAACAGGCGCTTCTGCCTCCTCTTCAGATCTACGATCTCCATCACGCCGTCTGCAGATGAGTGAAGCCGCCGCGGCTGAAAGGGGAATCGGCGAGATATTCCTGACAGATATCACGGTAATAAGCAGACGAGCCCCTTTAGGAGGAACAGCTGCTGGTGTTTCTCCTGACGGCGAGGCTCCGGCGCCGCCCGTCACTCATCGCTCATCAGCAGCTGTTCGCTCTGCGTCCTCTGTATTCGCTTTCACTCTGCCACACGGCCACACTTCCACCAGAGCTCACCCGGACGCCAAACGCAAAGTCTGCTAGCAAACTTGGCGGGAATGTTGGACGCCATCCGGGGGAAGAATCTGTTCCATGTTGGCGGCAGTTTGCCTGATGATGGCGCTGTAATCACCGCTTTTGAATCAGAAGCCGTAAACTCAAAATGTCCTTCCTGATAGACGGAGGCATGATTGAACACTGGACCTGAAGCTCAGCCTGTGATTGGTTCTCTCCTGTGATTGGTTCCTTCCTCCTGTGATTGGTTCTCTCCTGTGATTGGTTCTCTCCTGTGATTGGTTCCTTCCTCCTGTGATTGGTTCCTTCCTCCTGTGATTGGTTCCTTCCTCCTGTGATTGGTTCTCTCCTGTGATTGTTTCTCTCCTGTGATTGGTTCCTTCCTCCTGTGATTGGTTCTCTCCTGTGATTGGTTCTCTCCTGTGATTGGTTCCTTCCTCCTGTGATTGGTTCTCTCCTGTGATTGGTTCCTTCCTCCTGTGATTGGTTCCTTCCTCCTGTGATTGGTTCCTTCCTTCTGTGATTGGTTCTCTCCTGTGATTGGTTCCTTCCTCCTGTGATTGGTTCTCTCCTGTGATTGGTTCTCTCCTGTGATTGGTTCCTTCCTCCTGTGATTGGTTCTCTCCTGTGATTGGTTCTCTCCTGTGATTGGTTCCTTCCTCCTGTGATTGGTTCCCTCCTCCTGTCTCCTCCTCACCTGTCTCAGTTTCCAGAATAGTAACTTATTAAAATCATAACAGATTCATGAAGTTGTGACACGAGTGGAGAGGAAAGTGCTGCAGTGGCAAATATGATGAAGAGGAGTGTGACAAGCAGGGAGGAGGAGGAGGGGAGGTAGAGTCTTCATCAGTCAGAATGTCTGTTGCCAGCGATGACGTCATGGTTAAGCACCAATCAGAGCTCAGTTTGTCCATTAGGTAAGAACATGTGACTGTAGGGGAGTGAAGGAGCGATGATGTTCACTCTTCATCATTAGTCACAGTTCAGCCTTAGATGAGTTTAAAAACAAAGAAGATTCCACCTTAAAACATCCAGACGAGGCTACAAGGAGGCGAGCAGCAGCAGCAGCAGCCTGATATAAATCTCTTCATGTCAGGATGAACTTCCTCCATGTGAACATGAAGCATCTTTATTTCGCTCTGTGGTTTTGTTTGTTAGCACTCAGATCTCAGAGACAAACACAGGGTCGTTACT
>NW_027467117.1:7500-30000 GCF_046128005.1 Genypterus blacodes
TTAATTAAAGAGTTTTTCATTTCCCTCTGTGTCACCTGGAGCAGCTGACGACCTCATCTACTCTGAGACAATAACGTCTGTGTCAATGGGAATAAAACATTAAATATATAGATGAATGTACTTTGAACAGAGGCCTGTGGAAGTGAATTTAGCCTAAAGCCCATAGCTCAGCACTCTGCATCAACCACCAATCAGCTGAGATCACACACACCTGTGCTCCTCACACACGCACACACACACACACACCTGCAGCTCGTTAGGACACCAAGTTTATATTTACAGGACCAGTGCGTGAGTTTCCCAGGCTGGGAAACTGCGGGGAAACCCGGCATGTTGTTGCTTTAGGAGAGGGGAGAGTTGGTTAAAGGGGTTCTGCAGTGTGTGTGTGTGTGTGAGAGAGAGAGTGTGTCTGTGATCTCAACACAATGAATCCTAAGAACCAAGTTAACAGATGAGCTTATTGTTTGAAATGAAGGAAACGTGTCTCACTGAAGCTTCTGTGTCGGTGCTTTAGTGTGAACTTGTATTAATTGCAGAGGGTTGGCTTTCTAAAGACCACACACACACACACACACACACACACACACACACACACACACACACTTATGAATTAATCTTCCTGCCAGTTCTTTCTACCGAGGGAGCAACTGGTGGAGGAAGTTCTGTAAGAAATACAGAGAGATCCTCTTTAAAGCAGTAGAGTCACTCATTAGTAGACTGTTGTTGTTATTGAGAATGAACTCTGAAACCTCTCAGCCGCTCTGACAGAGGTATTTTCATAAATGGATCAGTTATTGGTGCGTTTCTTCACGGCTAAAAGTCCAGACAGCAACAGGAACGTAGCCCCGGGCTTCAGGAGGGGAGGCAGAAGTTTAAAGCAGCCTTTACTAAACGATGCTGAAGCCGGGTGCCTGTTTGCTTTGATGAGGGCGCCGCTGCCACAACACAATGCCTCAGTCTGAGCTGTGTTTTTATCTCAGCAATCAGACTGTGGAAGGGAGATCTCCCGTTCATTATGTGAGAATATGGCCACCGTGAAGGAGCCTCTGGAACGGTAATGAACGAGGCCCTTGATAAGCATGAATTCACCAATTAAGGCTCTCTGCTACAACATTGGAATTATGTGCATTTTAACGACTAGTTGTGCCGCAGAAACACTTGCATTTTCCTTTTGGTTCCAAGGAGCTTTCCTGCCTGCAAATGTTGCAGTAATTAAGATAATTAAAGCTTCTGATGTTCTGCGTATAATCCAGCGCTCGGCAACGGAGAAAAGGCAGCAGAAGTGTCCAATGAATCCCGAGCCTCTGTCCTCCTCTCTGCTCTTTCCCCGCCGTTAAAGCCGCTTTCATTGTCTGGGTTTGCATCTTTCCTTATGCAAACGCCTGCTGGCCTCAGCTGAGGACAAACGTGTGGGTCGGGCCCTTTCCCACCGCAAACCTTTAAGTTTCTAAGAAAAAGCTTTTCTTTCCCGTCAGCTTGACTGAGCGCTCTCTTCAGCAGGTACACAGATCTATCATCTATAACACAGAACACTTTCTCATGACCCTGCGCTTTGGCCAGAGACGAGAAAGATGCTTGGCTTCCGCGTGCAGAGAGCAGCAGCTGTGTGTGTGTGTGTGTGCTCCAGTGCAGGCTTCGCCCCTGAAACGTCCTTATTTCCATGCCGACAAAAGACTTTGAAACATGACGGCTATTTAAAAGCGAGAAGTAAAGTCTTGTGGAGATCAGCTGAATGCTTGTGCCTGCATTATGTATGATGTATGTGTGAGAAAGGAAGAGGAGAGACGAGAGGCGAAAGAGGCAGCAGAGCTTCGCCGCCTGAGCTTTTATCATCCTTAAATGTACCAAAATGAGTCTCGGGGAAAAGGAGGCAGCTTGGGCTTTTGTAGAATTAATAAGCCCGTCTCATTTGGATGTGTCTGGCGTCCCGGACAGCACCGTGGAAGCTCCGCACTTTCCCTGACAGCGCCTTTGATGATCGCTGATAACGCACAGCGACTCCCAAGGAGCGAAGCATCCAACAATGAGGGCAGAGTCAGAAGAGACCGGCTGCACTGATCCTGGCTGAGCTGCATTATCTGGCCTCTCTCCAGCAAAGCAGTGCATTAGCCATTCCTGAGGCGCAGCATTAGGGACGGAGTGAGAGACTGTGTGTGTGTGTGTGTGTGTGTGTGTGCACCACAGTTTCATTCCTCTGGTCCTTCGACAGAGGTCAGTGATTTGCTGGCCCGCTCTGTGTGGACGCTCTGCTAAAGACTCTGTTAAAGTTTCTCTGTGCTGTTTTCACCACCGCGCAGATTAAAAAGGCAGAAGTTTAGGTTATAAATGTTATTTTGCCTTGAGATTGCTTTACAAATTAAAGTGGATCACAGGTATTATTAATATCCTTGACCCTTTAATATAAAAAATGAAAAAGAGCTTGTCTCTAAAAAGTTCTGAATGGATTTTTTCGGTCGGAATGCCAAGAAGAGATGTTTCTACGTGCGAGAAACAAATGGGCGATTAAGGTCCTTGACTGTGGCCGGGTGCAGTTTGATCTGAACAGGGTGGCGTTTGAGCGCAGTGGTGACCTCACAGCAGAGACATCCTGCCGAAGCTGCCTCCTGGTCTCTCGTCTGCCCGCCCGTGTCTCTTTAGTGTTGCATTAGAGGACGGCGGCGTGATTAGTGCCATTTTGATAAATGCACCCATCATCCTGTGTGGTACTGGGGGCAGAAATGGGCCTGGGCTCGCTCAGTAATTGGTCGGAGGTGATACAGAAGCAGGTAGGAAACTGTAAAATGATGCCGGGCAATTTTCTCCTCACCCACTCATAACCTACAGCAAATAACAGAAAAGCCTCGTCTGCCTCTGTTCCGGATAATTTAGTGATTACGGGATCGCTAACCATATTCCTCCGTTCGGCAGCCGGCTCTCCATCCTTTCCAGGGCTACTTTGGCCTCCACTTTCTGCACCATTGTCACACCTGACAGTTCCCCCATATCCTTTCATCCTGCAAATGCAGCATGCCAATTACTGAGCTGTGTATCCGGCGCAGTAAATGCTAGCCAGAGGATGTGGGGTGATACCAAGAGTTGAGGCACTTTTTCCAGGCGAGGCCGACGGGATTATGGCGCCCAAATAGGTGCCCGCATGTTTATTTATACGGAAGGTAATTTTTTACAATCGCAACTGCCGACGGTGTCGTCTGGTGTGTTTGCTGCTTGAATATTTATGTGTAACTGTCCTCTGTGTGAAGGGAAGGTTGGGCTGTGACGTGAAACAAAGCTTCATAGTTTGATTTCACGTTTTATTATACAGCAAGATGGATGATGTCATCTTTGAGCCTCCTCGTCTAGTTTCTTCTTCAGCCTCCTGTTCTGTTCTCACCCTTCATGCGAGCGTCTGTTTCCCAGTTCTTCCCAGTGTTCTTCCATAAACACAAATCAAACCTGTGTGATTATTCATCCGAGGTCAATTAGAATGTGTGCGTCTTCTTCCCTGACGCCCTCGGGCTCCACTTTGGTGCACCTGCATTATATTGGTTGCATCAGAATGGAGGTTTGACAGGGAACCTGCAGGGATTCTGGCCCGGCCCTGTTTTAATACATCGCCTCGGGCACTTTCTCTGCCGCAGCACTGTGCTCTCACTCGCCGACATCGGTCACCTGACAACCCACGCCGAGGCCAAGTACGCACGCAGCACGCTGACAGAATGCAGCGTTCAGGAGCCCTGCAGGTCCAAACCCTTCATACCAAAGAAGTACAACAAAACATTTACACAACTAATGGGCACTTCCAGTTTTTCCGGGTTTCTACACATTCCTCCACAAGTGGCCTTTACTGACCTGAAACGACCTGCGTGAGCAAACGAGGCTTTAGCTGTCAAAGAAGTCAACAAAACACTGGGATGGAGGCCAATGAGGTGGAAATAAAGTTAGTGAGGCAGTCTGCAAGGACTCCAGGAAACTTTTAAGGTGGAGAAGAAGGATTACAGCGTTTGTTGTTGCAGCATTGTCGAGTTCTCGGACACGCTAGCATGAATGGAGGAGGAGCAGAGTAGACCGTGTGTGAGGAACATGTGGTCTGTGGCCGCTGGTTTAAAGCGTAGCAAAGGAGCCTGTCGCCTGTTCAACCCACAAGGTTGTTAGCAAAGTTTTCCAAAGCAACTCAAACGCTGGATGAAAGGGACCGGCCGGTAAGCCGCTACGAATTAGAGCCGTGAGCAAGATATCGACATGCAAGGCAAAATTAGAATTGATTTGCGGCGAGGGGGGAGGGGTCAGCCCTCTCCCGGGAGTCACAGCTCCTGTGAATTCCTAATCTGGCGGTCTTTGTGGAAATCTCTGCGGTAGAACCCATCTCTCATTACTCTGGCAGACAGGCCGGCGGTCTGCAGCAGATTGGACGGGAGACAAGCATCAGCCCGTATTAGGATTCAGCCGCTCTGCGCTGTCGGAGGACTCTGGTCCTGAAGGGATTCTTGTAAACAGCCGGAGCACCAAAGGATACCTGGGTATTGAGCTTCTTTTAAGAGAGGAGAAGAGATCGATGGGAGCAACACACCATGCAAATGTGTGTGCAAAACTGAGCCAGGATGTGAATTCGCTCCACTCTTGGTGTGTTTGCTTCCTTTTATAACGCTCGTCTCTCGCTCGGCTCGACGCTGAGCCACCGAGCCGCAAACACGCCAACTCGCTGTAAAGTTGTTGTTCGTCAAACCCCTCGTCCCCTACAGTGTTAATTGGACAGCAGGTCCACTACCGCAGAACCGACACCCCCCCCCCGTTCTCCACGAGAGCTTTGGAGCCCGGCTGTGGGGAGGCGGTGGAATCTAAACTGAAGTGACACTCAGTGACTTGGCCAAGAGGGAAGGAAAATGAGCTTTTTTTCCCAGGGAAAGGGGGGAAACCTCTGAATAGGCAGATTGACAGGTTGAGCAGGCGGAGGAGATGGAAAGCACTTGTAGCTGTTTGGAGACGGCGAGCGAGGGGTCAGCTGCTGAGGGCTGGAAGCAGTAGCGGCGGCGGAGGAGGAGGAGGCGGGTGTTTTCCTTGTGACATTCTTGTCAAATGTTTGGCAGCAGGATCTCTCACAACAAACACAGCAGGAAGTTGACGGTTAATCTAATTTCAGTGGCCCCAATCATGTGCGCGGCCGCGGGGAGTTGTTTTTGCCTCGGTGACACGTCGGAGGGGATGTAGACACAACTCCGGTCTGCGCTTGCCACAGGAAACCTTGAACTTAAAGTCTTGCCTCTGCTTCGTCTCCGTCTGTGTGTTGATCCAGCCGAAGGAAACTCCCTCTGACACAGCAAAGGAGAGGCAGAAACACGACAGGCGTCACTTAGAGGAGAACACATCAGCAACAGACAGAACATTAGCATCTGGGCCGCAGGCGTCTGGCACGCAGACGCTGGTGGAGAGTTAATCATATACAAAACAGCACAGGAAGTGTTCGCATTTACTTCCTGTCATTGGTGGAGGAATTCTCAGCAGGTGTCTTGTTTTCTAGTGTTAATCTCTGTCGGGATGGGATTAGTTACACGTGTTTATGTGGAGTGATGTCACTCCAGGAAGCTCTTCAGGTCGTCTAGTCTCCTTGGTCAGACTCTGGATGTTCCTGTTTGCATGCTTCAGCTCTTTTGATCTCTGTAGTTTATACCAGAGTCTCTCTCTCTGCACAGACTGCATGGAAACATTCCAGACGGTTTGTTCTACAGACGTGTCCTGAACATGAATCTTGTCTTAAGTTACTTCAGATCATCGTGTGTGGACTTGTGGCCTCGTCTGTGGGCCGACGATTCATTTGTGAGTCAGTCGTCATAATTGGAGCCGCATATGCCCTTGGAGTCTGAGCAGAGGAAGCACATAAACAAAGTAATTATGTTTTAGTGGACTTGATTCCGCCGAGCTGCCAGGGGACGGCTGATAAACGGCAACGAGACGTCTGCTCAGGCTTCATTTGATACAGTCTCGCCTAACCAGGCCTCACTTTGAAACAAGCTGATAGCGGGAGCGGGCGGCATCATCATTTATAAAACCTCCATTAGGTGCGGCGCTCTTGACAGGATGTGTCTTGAAATTGTTCCGTTGGCGCCGATCCAGAGGTGGAAAAAACATATTTCAAATAGAAAATTCTCCTGAATGTGTAACTGTGCCTCTCCAGTCTCCACTCTTCATCGTTTTTGTCATTTGGCGCGAGCAGTTCAGTGTTAGACACCAGACGTGCTCAATCTGACAACAAATGGAGGGAAGGAGATGTTTTGCAAGTCAAATCAGAGAGAGAGAGAGAGAGAGGGAGAGAGAGAGGGAGAGAGAAGTGAGAACGAAGGTCACAGAGAAGTACGAGGTTTGGTATTGTTGTTTTTATGTTGGATTGAATTAACAATGAAACGGTGGCAGATGCGGGAGAAACATGGAGCAGAATGAGTTTTGATGGGCGGTGATTGCAGAGAGATTATTTTCCATCTACTAGTCAAACTATTGGGGAATATAAGAATTAATATGCAGAACTGATGTACTCGCAAAATCCCAGATTGGCATTTTAATGTTTCCATTATCTGCTGAGGGAGCCACCGCTCCCACGTGCAGCCCAGCTCGCTGACTCCATTACATCCGCCAGCGCCAAGACGAGACGGGGAGAAAGAAAAGCTGCAGGGGGGGTCAGAGACGGAAACGCCTGGAAAAGGCTTAATTAATAAATGAAAGACGTCACGTGAGCGATGTGAGATCAGAGCTTTCAGACGTGCGGTCCGCTCTCACACACCGCCTGAACACACTCCAGGAAACGGTGAGTGACTTTTAATAGTCACGGGGGATCCAAACAGTTTTTCCGTTCATTCTGACTCAAATGAGCGATTACAGACGCACGAGCTACAGCTGAGGCATTTAGCAGCACAATTAAATTCCAATGGTTTAGTATCTATTGAGCAATTAACCTTTGGTAAACCAATTATTATTTAGTACGCGATGACAAAAGTTGGGTCCTGGAGGAGCCATGTCCTGCTTTAATGGACGCTCTTATGCCCTATAAAAGATGGAAATGTGTAGATGTTTTAGTGCCCTATTAGCTTAGCGCCGCCGCTGAAACTCTGCCAGCTCGCTTCAGCCGCAAGTATTGATTAATTGGCACAAAAGAGTCTCACCGTCTGGGAAGGAGTGAGTGAAGGGACGAAATGGAGAAAGAGAAGCCGGCGCACGAGACCTGGAGATGCAGCTCCGTGTCCTCACGCGGTCCGGCGGTCGCCTGCGGGGACGCCGCCTCAGCCGCTCCTGTCCGTCTCTCGCCCGTGTCGCTTCTGTTTCGAAGTTACCAAGGCAACACACATCACAGCCGACCCCCGTCATCTCTTCCTGAGGATCATTCCGGGATCCTGACAGCTTGCCCCGCCGTTCCCGCAGCGCGTTGTGTAAATACGTTGCGCGACAGCTGCCATTAAAGCGCACTTAGTCATTTGAATGATCTCGTAAATGACGGCGCTGATTTGTCACCGGAGGCTCGTTTGTCATTTTTAGTTGCGGCTCCAACAATCTGGACAATTCCCAGCCTGTTATATCCCTCACGGAACACGGAGCAGCGCGGCCATAAATTTATCACAGGCAACGCCATTACCTTTAGCTTGATGGCCCTCAAGCAACGGCGGTGCAATAATAGAGAATAGATTTTATCCCGTATGGAGCCGAGGCTTTCACTCCTGCTTTATTTCCTCCTTCCAGCCTCCGAGATAAAGGAGAGAATAAGGCGGCCAGTGAAGTGTTCTACCTGCCTTAATGAAAGGTTTTAAACTGATAGTGGTATTGACTGGGAGGCTCCCGGCGGCGGCGTCGGCGGCTTTCTATCTGTATCTATACCTGTGTGTCATAAACCAAGATCAACTGTCCTGTTAACTTCTCCTTACACTAACCCAGAGGAAAACAACATCAAGCGCAGCACTGTTGACTCCTCTAATTAGATTCTGCATTATTCCTGCGGTGAGATCGCGGGATCGGGCGATGAAAGCGTCGGAACGTTATCGCCGTCTTTACCTGCAGGTCCAGGAACTTAAGACCCGAACCCTTAGAAGGATTCAAACTTAGCCAGCGACTGATTAGAACCGTAGATCGATAATGATAAGGATAATACGGGCCGATCGATCGATGAGGGACTCAAGGACGCACGGAGCGCCCAGTTGTCACCCGGGGAATGTTGACAGGAGCGCTCATTTCCTGTGTACCAGCAGAGAGCGGCGGTGAAGGCGAGAGCTGTTAATGGAAAAAAATGGGCAGGCGGCCTTGTCGACAGTCATCACCGGCAAATGAGGCAGAAAGATGAGGAGGGGGAGGGGGGGGGGGGGAGTTAATAAAGCAGAGATTCGTCTCCTCGGCAACATGAAGCCTAATCACAGTGTTTGTAAGATAGAAGCTCTGATGCACAGATTTGGTGTTTTGGCCGCTGAATTAGCATAGCGAGCTGTCACGGCCGAGAGGAAATCCTATCAGGGGTTTTAATAGGAAACACATTTCCCTGACAGCATAAATGACCTCATCTAAGCCGGATTAGGACTCAGCCTTTCACCGCTTTATTTGATTTCCTGACTTCTTCTTCTTCTTCTTCTTCTTCCTCCCTCCCTGGCACACTTTGTCAGGCGCGCTCGCTAACGGGACTTCAGATGCGCTGCGGTTAGCCGTAACAAACGTGCGTTCCGAGGGCCATACTTCCTGCCGTAGCGTTCTATATTAAAGCACTCGCCGCTGCTGCTGCTGCTGCTGCTGCATCAAACTCGGGCTTCTCCTCTGGGCTTCCTATTTCTTCTTCTGCTGGTGTTTAATCTGCCTTCTGCCGCGCCTTACATCAGGATTTCGCCGTTTCATTTCCAATTACCTCTCATATGTGAGACTGTTGTTCTCCCAGACCGCAACAACGCAACTCGTCAGTCACGCTCTCCTTTATTAGCAGCGCCTCATTTGTTTCTTATTAATAATGCATTAATGCCAGCCGGCTAATGAAGGCGAGGTCGAGACACGGGTGGAGGTTTCAGAGAGCTGAAGCATCCGAGGGGAGCGGACGTTAAACTATTCCTCACATCTGGAGACTCTCTGGTGGGTTTGAGAGGAGACATCATGGGATGATGAGTGTGCTTGTTAAGGAGTGCACAGTGCTGCTGGCTCGCCCTCTTCTCTCTCTCTCCCTCACACACACACACACACACACTCTCTCCCCATCTCTCCGGTCCTGAACTCGGAGCTGAGCCTTTGCCCCGAGCCCGAGCCTGAGAACAGCACGACTCCCCTCCTCTCCGCCCTCATTATCGGCCACCATCTGCTCGACCTCCGTCTCACATCGCTCCTCTTCCTCTTCCTCTCCTCGCCACCCAGCCAGCCCGTCAACACTCCTCCTCCTCCTCCCTGCTGCTGCCAGCTCCCTCTCTCTCTCTCTCTCTCCCTCTCTCTCTCTCTCTCTCTCTCCCAGCTACACGTTTGTCCTCCTTTCTGTCATTTGTTTACTCAGTCAATCCCTTTGTCCCGATGCTTCTTACACCATCCAGCTGTGTCTAAGCCGCTCAGGCACAAACGCTCATCCCCCACCGAATCAGCCCTGCTGGGATTCAGGCCAAACATGAATTCACAATGTTTGTAATGTTTACTAAAGAAAAGCACAGCTGCAGGAGAAATGACCCGGAGGTAAAGTCATGATCTGAAGAGCTTCAGTGCAGCAAAGTGTTTGGTTGGTCTACATCTGACTGTAAACAGGTGAGAGCAAGCGAGCCAACCGACCGACCGCCACTGAGCGATGTAATTACCCGAGAGGAGACTGGCATGGGCGAGACTGGCACGGAGAGCCCGGTCAGTGGATGGGCTCGTGTTCACACCAGCGCCCTCAGACGCTCCGTGCTCTGCAGAGCGTTCGGTCTGAATTCACAAACGCTTGAAGCTCCCTGAGTAAAAACTTTTACTTTGAGTTGAGCTGTGACGTCGGCGCTGAGAAGAGAAGAGAAGACAACATCAGGGGCGAGAAGTCTCCACAGCGTCGCCCACAGAAATAGAAGTGTAACTAAAGTGTCTCATTGAGGTTTGATCACACTGAGCTTGGCCTCATGCCAGCAGGCCGCAGCTCCGCTCGGCGTGAGAGCGGCGGCGAGCGCCTCTCCTCTGATTTGACCAAATTGCTGGGAGATTGCAGGAATTAGACGTAATTACCGGCTCTTGTCGAAGCGGTGAAGTCCTGGGAGGAAGACGCGGAGACTTTTGATTGTTTAGAGACGACAAACCGTCCACATGATTGTCCTCGCGTCTAAAGAAGGGCGAGACAATCGCCGGGGGTAATGTGGAGGGAGAGAGAGAGGGAGAGAGAGAGAGAGAGAGAGAGAGAGAGAGAGAGAGAGAGAGAGAGAGAGAGAGAGAGAGAGAGAGAGAGAGAGAGGACTTTATGATGCTGTGGAAATGTGAAACTTTTACAGGGATTAGTTTGGCGAGTCAGAGGAGCCTGTGTTTATTATAGATGAGGGAGGAAGTCTGCGCCGACCTCCACTGCTCCTTTCAATCAAAAGACAGAAAGTCAATGAAGTCTGTGGCGTCGGAGCCCCAGCTGACCAAACGTCCCGGTGTCAGCGGCGGCGGCGGCGGCGTGATGGCAGGACGCAGCTCTGCTATCAGGCCCGTCTGAGAGTCTGGGTCTGGTCTGGACCGGAGAGCTTACAGCCGGGGAGAGAAGAGAGAGAGGCATACTCGCTCGCCCTGACAGATAAACAGGATTTCATGTCTGCAGAGCCGCAGATTGTCGACTCCAACCTCTGAGAGAATTCCAACGAGCCGTCAGCGCCACGACAGCGGCTCAACAGGCGGGGGCGTCGGCCCGGCCGGAGCGAGACGCCGACTCCTCATCACGATAGAGCCGCGTGGGTTATTCATGGGCGGCGGAGAAGTGAGACGGGTTCACTTCAGTTCAGTACAGAACCATCAGCTGTTTGTGTGAAAACAAAGGCCCTGTTTGATGACATCACTGCTCACTGATGTTTAGCAGGTAGCGTTCACTGTTGCTGCCCTTCTCTTCCATCTTCCGGGCGCTGAAGTCCAGCTTTTGACCTTTCTACGCTCATAATGGAGCACAGAGGTCACGCTGTTGCCTTTGTGAAATGTCAACAGCGAGCGTCTCTAAGCGACGCCCGTGCAGTTTCAAACGCTCAGGCAGGATAAAGTGGCCTCCCCGCCGTCCGGCACTTCAGCTTCAGCCAGGCAGGGGGTTTACGCTCTTGAAGGGGGGTGGGCGGGGCTTCTTGGCGCTCTCTAAATCAATGGGAATGAGTCGGCCCGCGAGGCGCCGCTGGCATCGAGCGGCGTAACCCGGAGATAAGGGAGCTCAGACGTGACGAGCCGTATTAACCAGGCCGGCTCGGCTCCTGATTGGCCGGCGGCTGCGGCGCCTGCAGGAGGGAGCGCGGCGTCTAATTGAACAGTCTGTCTCTCTGTTGACAAGAGTTTAATTTCTACATATCACCGAGGAAAACACTCGTCTTGTGTTTGTGCGAGCCTTGATTCTGACGAACGCCGGCTAATTCCTCACGAGCCTCAATCAGAGCACAGACAGGGTGTGGCCCATAATGCACTGGGGGGAGGTTAAGTGGATCAATGTCGATTTCTTGAGCTCGCCCCAAAGCTGGGATGTGAATCTAATTTAATGTTTGGGCGAGAGAGAGAGAGAGAGAGAGAGGGAGAGACAGACAGGAACACGGCGACGTAATCCAGTTACCTGAGTGTGGAATGACGTTTATCTGATTGTTGACATTAACAGCATGAAGGTTAGAGACCCAAACCAAACAAGCGTCTTTGTTTGCCCTTTAATATTTTTCATTTCATGCTAAATGGTATTCTGTTTGTAGATATTGATGAAACGCCTCTGCTCATATTGATCCCTGACATGATGAGCCTGTGTTTGTGTGTTTATATGACTTATTGCCTCTCAGTGACATCATTTAGCTGTCATCTTTCCCTTTACACTCCGTGTGTGTGTGTGTGTGTGCGCGTGTGTGTGTGAGCAGATATCATGTGACATATTCCCATTTAATCACCATTGATTCCTAATGAAACAATCACGCCGGCCTTGTTAACTTTCTCATCAAACGCTGTTTTTTCTGTCGCCGCCTCTCCTGGCGTCTCGCCCGCTCTGATAGGCCGAGCTCGTTAAAGTCGGCGTTTTCACTCTTAAATCTACCGAGCGATGGGACGAGACGCAACCGCCCGATATGAGCGTAAATCTGCCCTCGACCTGCCAGCAAAACGTTTCCCTGTGTCCTCATCTACGCCGCTGAGGAGGGGCTGAGTCCACGCCCATGTGAGGCTTCGGCTTCACATCTGTCAGAATGTGGCGTCGGAGCCATCAGCAGGTGAAACTAAACGCCGCCTCCATCCTGAGCGTGCCGCTGCTCCCGTACGGACGCGTCACGTTTCCTCCCTGAAGAGCCCTGCCATGCGTGTTATTGTCTTCTATTCTGAGAGGCTCCCTGCTGTGTGTGTGTGTGTGTGTCTGTGTGTGTGTGTGTGTGTGTGTGTGTAGGGGCTTCACCGTACGTCTGTGCCCACCGGGGCCCGGCCACATAGAGAGTGTGACTGATAAAGCTCATCCTCTCCACGAGAGGAGGGGAGGGAGGGAGGGGGAAGAAGGGAAAACAGCCTCTCCTCCTCCTCCTCCTCCTCCTCCTCCTCCTCCTCAACCTGCAACTCCTGTTCTGTCCCGAGGCGCAAACGTCCAACTTCCAAATGCCAACTCAGTCAGGAGTTATCGCCACTATTTCCCCGGTGAGAAATGTCAGATGGACGGTGATTTTCTGCTTTATGGTTTCACACAGAGTGTTGACCGCACACACACACACACACACAGAGAGAGAGAGAGAGAGAGGGAGAGGGAGAGAGGGAGAGAGGGAGAGAGAGAGAGAGACTCTGTCCCAGTTTGATAAGTGGGGCATTATAATGAAAATGTCTCTTGGTAAACTAAGGTAAAGCCTTGTTTCAGCTCCAGCAGGTCTTTCCAAACCGTAAAGCAGGATGTTTAATACGCTCCTATAATTATATCTTATTACCCTTTGTGATGCGTCTCCTTTCATCCTCGCTCGGCTCACACTCTTCGTCGTTTCTCCGCGTGGCTCAGCCGGCTCGTAAATCTCATCTGTGGATATTGCAGCCTTGTTGTGAACAATGATGTCGCCGGCATCATTGGCTCGGCCAGAGAGAGAGAGAGAGAGAGAGAGAGAGAGAGAGAGAGAGAGAGAGAGAGAGAGAGAGAGAGAGAGAGTGTCGTGGCTCGCCGCCCGTTGTCACTCTTCCTGAACGCCAGGCAATAACGGCCCGTGCATCTCTCTCCCGTCTGAGCCCAGAATAAAACAAGGTGAGAAAATGAGCCGGGCGGCGCCGCTGCAGGGGGAGAGAGTGTGGAGAGGACGAGCAATGACGGACGGCACACACACACACGCTCACACACACGCACACACACACACACACACGCTCACACACACACACACACACACGCTCACACACACGCACACACACACACACACACGCTCACACACACACACACACACACACACACACACACACACACACACAGACACACACACACACACGCTCACACACACACACACACACACACACACACACACACACGTACACACTCACACACAGAGGCTCACACACACATATACACACATACACACACACACACAGGCTCACACACTCACACAAAACAAGGGAGCAGCATTCTCCTGGTGGACACAGACGGAGAGTGAAGTGGCTGCAGTGTCAGCAGGGGAAATGAGCGAGTTGAGTGATTCGGCTGAGGCTTGATCCATATTGTCAGCGCTTGAAGCTGCTTAAGGCCGTTACAGAGAGAATCCAGCCGCCATTTGTCATATTTTCCATTCGCAGGCCTGAATGGAGCAGAGAGAAGAGGCTTACTGGATATTTTTAGCCTCTCTTTGATGGTTTATTAGCCGGACTGGAACGATTTCAGTCTCGAAATATAAATACATCACACAATGAATGAAAGGAGCGCTGGATAAAGGCAGCTTGTGTGGATGAGGGGGACAGGAAGGAGATGAATAGAGACTCTGACTCATGATGGACTCTTTATTGACTTTATTCTGTATGTGTGACGTCTTTACTCTCTGCGTTTGCTCATTAGAGACGAGACATTCATGGTCTTGTCCTTCCGTCCGTCCATCTGTCCGTGTCCCCGGTTTTGCGGTTTGGCAGCAGCTGAACCAGGCCTCCTCTCGTGTCTGTCTCCTGAGGCGTATCCTACAGCTCTTCCCGGGGCGTTCCCATCTCGAGGTGCTCTGGCATTCCCAGGCTAGATGGAATAGTGTAAAGTCCCTCCGGCGTGCCCTGGGTCACCTCGGGGTCTCCTCCAAGATGGAGATGTCCAGAATAGATGGACAGGAAGACATCCAGAGTTTGTCTCCCCCTGGTTTAAACATGGAGACGGTGCATTAGATCACATCCCTGATTCTCCTCATCGTATAAACTGATGTCCAATGATCCAACGATGGGATTTCTTTAAAAGCCAATAATAACTTTAATCATAGATCTGTGTGTTCTGTTTGGAGGGCAGAAGAGAATGAAGTCACTTAGAGCCTCTGCTCTTTGTGTTTGAAGTGCTGTAGGTTGAATAATAAAGGGAATGCAGAGAGTAACATGTTGTTGTTATGGAGGCAGACTGTCTCCTCTCCTCTCTGGTAAACATGTGATTTGTTGTCCCCGTTTCAAAGTCGTCCTCCTGCCGTTGCTCATGAATAATGAGGTGACTCTCACGGGCCTTCCAGCCCTGATCTCCATCCATGCATCTCCATCCAGAGAGAGAGCACCCAGCACGTTCTCATTACCTCTCCTCCCTGACTACCAAGTGATCCACAGGAAGCGCAGGTCAGACATCGACGACACGCCGAGCCGGGCGACAAATAACCCTGAATGAGATCTTTTGCGTCTCTCCTCTGTCTCCCCTCCTGCTGTGACGGTGTGTGTTAAACCCCCGCTGCTTCCTAAACACGCTCACTGCCCCCTCCCTTCTCTCTCTGACCACGGACCACTGGAACGTGCCTGCACAGAGAAACACGGCGATACATACAGACCACACGGAACATGAACGACCCCGCGTCAGAGCCTGAACGCAGCATGGAGGCCCTGAATGTTTCATGAGGGCGACGCAAAGAGCGCCCCCCCCCCCAACTTAAAGCTCCACTCAGCGGTCCCCATGCATCTTTAAACGGGTCTGGCCCCCCTGCTTGTCCGACAGCAGGTGCAGGCTAACTGCAGGGACCCAGAGTTTGAGGAACTCGCCCGGCTCCTCTCCACCTTGATGAATAAGTAAAGACGGAGGCTCGGGTGCACAGACGCAGGCAGCCAGTCGATAACAAGTAGATTTGTTTTCTCCTGAAAGCTCGGTTGTTTACAAGGCGCCGATTACCTCCTCAAATTTGATCCATGGCTCGCTCAGCTGTTTTCACTCAATGGCACCGCAAGCTGACACCAAAGAAGAAGTAGAATAAGCGAAAGACAAAGGTTTACATCATCCATCTACATTTGCTATAAAGTTCTGATCAGTTTGCAACGATGGAGACGAACTTGTGTGCTGTCATGAACTCTGCATTCAGCTGAGATTGTTTCTATCTGCTTTGGTGTCTTCCGTTCACCCTTTGACCTCATGTACTCCAGTGCTTCTTCTTCTGTCTTTGCACTGTTCCATGCAGAGGCGGGCTTCAGCCTGAAGCACGGCCGAGCTGCTGTAGGCGACGGCTGTCATGTTTTCATTTCAACCTCCACCCAGTACTGAATATTCTCCAAATACATTGAGAACAAGCTGGGACCTGCCAATCTAAACCTGGACCCCAAACCACCAGGTGAACCCTGGGATCCCGGGCTGAAGCCACATTCAGTGTTTTTAATTCCCACCAAAATCAATTCTATAGCCTGCATGTCATCCAACAAATAAACAATAATGTTTACCAAATGTCTTTGTTGTCCAACATAGCGGCTCATTATAGCTGCATCTCATTAGCAGCTGTGAGGAGGAGCGGCTTTACGGGAGATTAATTGGGTTTTTTGAAAGCACTTTCTCTTCATTATCATTCTGTCTCACAAATGGATTCACTGCCACGCCGATGCATATTCATTTTTAGAGGAAGCTCGGAAAATTGTTCGGAAAACGAGCCAAAGGTGGAGCCGGGCTGAATAATAAGCAGGAGCGCTTCTGCAGCTGGAGGTGAAGGAGAACAGCTGCGTCGGCACAATTCATGTACAGCCTCTCACCTTCAGCGCCGGCGTCTGGAGTCGATGTGATGAACCTTCACCGCTAATTGGAGTTTTTAATTACTATTGAAATGTAAATACAACACGACAGCGGCCTCAGTGCGTCACAGTAAATACCTGCAGGATGTGTAGTTTGTGTTTTTGAGGCTATTCTGGGCTCCTCTGCACTCTCGCCGCATTAATAATGCACACAGACGGGCTTTTACTGATTTTCTAAAGGTAGCGTAAATGCACTGTGCCCGGCTTCTAGATGGGCTTTTCTTCTGAGGTGAATTGCGACGATCCTGCAGTGTTTTGTGCGAGTGATGCATCTACTTCAACATCAGAACAGCCCGTCTGCTTGAAAGCCTGCCTGAGGCTGGGAACCAAACAAAAAGTTTTCCCTTTCTACAAAGTTCTGGGCTCTCTTACCCGAGGCAAGATGAGCACTTCAAAGGTAAAGGGCATCTTTGTCAGCATCTCAAACTGAGAGCGCTGCATCCACCGCTAGAGTAATTGCAGACATCCACAATTCAGAAGAAACGATCCCTTCGGCTACAGATCCCAAACATCAGTCACCGCTCAGACAGAGAGGCTTCATTAGACTGAGACCAGATCGGATCCACATCAATCTGAGCCACGGACTGGATCTGATTTGTCTACATCAGCATCCTGTGGTCATATCATCTTAATATGAATGACCTCTTAACTTGATCACATGAGCTGCTGCTGTTCCCGCTCCAAACTAGCTTTGCCATGTGGCGTCAGCACGACAGGAAGAAGAGGCCGGTGTTTAAACTGAACAGCAACATCACAAACTTTTGCTACATTTGCTTGATGGCATTGTGCAGAGATGTGCAGTTTACCTTTAACCCTTAAGAGACCCCAGCTGGGTTGTTTGTTGGACTGTGATGCTATCTGTGAAGCTAGTAGAACGATGCGTCATCCTCTACCTGTACGGGCTGGAGCGGTGTTACTCCTTTCTGCCCTCAGACGTCATTTGAAATGATTCTCTGGTAAAGAAAAAGAAGGAAATAAGCTGAGAGAATGAGCTTGATGTTGTTTTTGTGGAGAGTTCCTGGGTCTTTATCCTCTGTCTCGTTAATTAAAGTGTAATTGTGTTACAGTTGGTTGGTTGCCTCACTTAGCGCTGTGTGATTATTGCAGTAACAGGTCTGAACAGGAGCGGCAGATGTATGGATACTGCTAATGTTTGTGTCATAACAGAACCGGCGACCTCATCAAATCATCCGTTAGGGACGTTAGCGCTCGGCGTCGTTTCTCTTGGCGCGCACCTGGTGCCGCCCGGTGCAGACGCCATCTTTCCCTGCCGCCGAGCAGCTTCACCGAGCCGAGATGGAGGGTAAAGGTACAATTACAAAGATGTTTCCTGTTTCCACGTAGCAGCAGATAATTAGAACACATCTGTGGGGGTTTGCTGGAGATGCTAATTGGTTGCAGTAACTCGATGAACTCCTTCACAATTCATACTCTTACCTTACACAAGCTGTTGATTAGGAGAAGAGACGAGTTTGTGTGCAGCATCGTGATCGAGGCAGGGAAAGGAGCAGAGCTGCATTTACAATCTGTTAGCATCATAAAGCTCCTATACGCAAAATGAGCAAAGATAGGAGTTTGTACAGTCGTAGTTTCAGGTTCTTCTGGGTTCAGACGGCGTGGGAGTTTTATAATTCACATTCATATATACTGTATCTCATTTAGATTATTCATGTGAGCTGTTAATGATGGATAATCAAGATGGAGGTCAGTGCCAGCCTCATATCGCCATGGCAGCAAAGTCTCGGGTCGTCCGTCGGCCATGCATGTTGTTTAAAAAATATGTGAAGAAGACGATGCTCTCTTCACCACAGACACGGACCTGTTGTGTGTGTGTGTGTGTGTGTGTGTGTGTGTGTGTGTGTGTGTGTGTGTGTGTGTTCGCTGTGGCACAAACGGGGTCGTTAAGGTTGAATAAGTAGAGACTCAAGAATAGCTAATTACTGAGCTGTGTGTAGTCACAGAGGCTCACGGGAGAACACACACACACACACACACAGACAACACACAAACAAACACAGGTAGGCGAGACGCTCAGCAAACAGGCCACACTTTATCATGGTGTTGTTTCTTAGTGCAGCTGGAAAACAAATGTAAGATTCGAGAACAAATGGTGTGCTTTGTGTTTGTATCAGATCTGAATGGTAATGCGCTCTCAGCATGGAGCCAAACTAATCACTCATACATACATACTACAGAGACTTCACCCATTCCCTTAAAAGGGCCCTCTCATCCACCGAATGCTTGGTTTTGATTACAAAAGCCGAGGCTCAGCGCGGGCCGCCGCCCAGTCGCTGGGATCGGGAGATAAATGTCTTTTTAGCGATTGGCCGATCCCACACACCCCTCATCAAATATTCATGCTGGAGACTGGGAGAAGTGTGTGTGTGTGTGTGTGTGTGTGTGTGTGTGTGTGTGTGTGAGGGTGCAGGGATGTGGGAGAGTCTCCCAGCAGTCCAGCACCGGGATACTTAGTCAACGTCTCAGCTGAGAGATGCATCCAGAAGCACTCAGGCCAGGAGGAAGCATCTCCATCAAGGTAGCGTGTCTTGCTTCCCACTTCTCTCGCTCGCATTCTTGAGGAAGAGGTATTTGATTTCTAGGATTGTAAAAGATTGATTTGAAAGCTCCCTTGCTCAAAGATCAGGCTGCCGATTTCTCGATTTGAAGTTCCAGCAGTAGATGAAGACGTATTGTTGAAGCTTTAGACTTCAGGTTGCTACCTTGGTTTCTGTTGACGCCGTTGCTTTTCAGTATTCCAGACGCTTTCCTAGGACTTTGAAAAGTATTTCACACTCATGGATTTGTTAAAGCACCCAGAGGAGGCGTGGGAACTGTAGACCGGTTCACTCCAGACTAGAACCAACTGGAGACCTTTTTGTGTTTAAGGAATTTGTCAGATGTGTTTGTGTTTCACTGGGATTTATTAAACGAGTCCAAAGAATGACCCCTGGTTACGTAGGACCGTAAAGACCTACAGTACCTACGGCCCAGTTCTGACTACATGATGTTAGCTCTGATCTGAGGGGTTTTAGTGACTAAAGGTCGAATGAAGACGAGACTCGTGAACGATGGTGAGACAGGAAGTTGTGGCTATTGGGTGTCTTTGAAGTTGCATCGTGTGTGTGAGGTGAAATAATCTGGGACAGGACTGATTCAGCTCTACAGCTGCTGCGCTTGAAGCCCATCGCCCAACCTTCAGATTAGGAATCTAGTTTCCTCTCAGGAGCTAAGGTGGCTAACCTCAGGGGGCGGTTCAGAGGTACCGTGTGCTCCTAACAGCCCGGGGAGTTTAGGCTGAGCTGCTGGAAGATGAAACGTTTCTTATCGAACGGTACATATGTCATCCAGCTCATTACGCTCCGAGACGTCGCTCTTTTGATGGATTTGAGCTCTTTCTCCAAACGAGACTTCACGCTGAGGAGCTAAATGAAACTCCTGATTGGTAGCCTAAGGGTTAGCAAAGCTCAACAACAATGAAGATTAAAGTTTCTGACCTGAATTTAAGAAAGTGACTCACGTCTGAGAAACTTTACCTCCTGTTTATGCAAAATATGGCTTCAGCGGTTATTGACGGGTTTCAATCCTACAGACGACTCCTCTGCTGTAACTACAGATCACAGCAGGGGTCCAGCTGATGGAGGGGGGGGGGGGGGGGGGGGGCTAGGACCATCAGATGTTTATGCAGGGTTTGCCCTTTAAGATCTGGATGTAGTGAAGCTTCATCCATTCATTTTATTTGTGCTTGAAGTCCCAAATCCCCAGTTGTGGCGGTTGACGCGGCGCTCTTTTGCCGGCTCACCCAGAGAGCTCATTCCCTAAAAGCTCTCTGTCGCCAGAGCTGCCGGCGCGCTGAGCTGAAAGTGGGCCATCTTATTGTGTCTCTGCGGGTCCTCCTTTTCAAAACCAGGGAGGCTTTTGAAAAGGCCTGCCAGTGCTCATCCTGGCCCGCTCTAAATGTGGAGGGAGGAGATAGTGCATTCTCATGTTATCTGCCACCGGCCTCCTGCCCCCTCAGCCATTTTCTCATTTCACAGATTTGACCAGGAGGTGACCTTGGCTTTTTAAGTGCTTTTAAGGCAGAGCCAAGTTCTTCCCTTTCTCTTCTCCCTCAAATGGAGACGCAGAGAAGAGAAACAGAGACAGATGGCTCCTTTCTTTTTCTGTCTTTTCTTCAATTTCGTCTCTTCTCTCTCTCTCTCTCTCTCTGTTCTCTCTCTCTGTTCTCTCGCCCGCAGCCTCTGTCCGGACGTTCCTTTATATTTAGAGTAGAGACGATGACAGGCTGTTGTCTTACAGGCTGTTGTCTTCAGATCCACGTGGCTCCGCTGCTCTTTTAATGTAGAGAATGGCCTCGGGGACGCAGCAGCGTACGTTTATGGAGCGTGACGTCAAGCACAAAGGGCAGGCCGGGAGTTTGAGAAGAGACAAACACAGACACACAACACACACAGACACACACACAGTCCATTAGGCAAAAGTGATATAACAACGATCTAATTAAATATCTCTGCCGTGGAGAGTCTTCCACAGTATTCCAGCAGTAATCATCTGGTGTCTCAGATGTTGGGTCATAATTCACATCGGCAGCTGCATGTGTGCGTCCTCACAGGGGGACGGACGCCATATGTATGTGTGTGTGTGTGTGTGTGAAGACGGGCCAGCATATGTCTGCTGCGTGTTCTAGTGGAAATAAGTGGGCAGTGTTGAGTCCTGCGTCGCCATGGCTCCCCAGTGCACCTCTGGCAGAGCGCTAATCTGGGTCAAAGTGCTAACTGCTTAGGAGGGCCTGGGAGAGAGGCTCGCTCGCCCGCTCACACATGAATCATCCGTCCTCCTTACGCTCCTCGTACTCGGAACCAAACAAGGCTTCCTCCTCCTCCTCCTCCTCCTCCTCCTCCTTCTTCTTCCCTTTGACCCTGAAATGTAAACATCCAGACTGAGCTGCGTCTCATTGATGCGGCCGCCGCTCGCTCGCTCTTCTTGTCGATACAGAGAGTTGTGATGTGTGTGTGTGGTGATCAGTGTGTCTGTCAGGATGAATGCAGTTTCCCTCTCTCGTCCTGCATCACAGTGAGGCGCTTGATGATTGGCCGTCCTGTCATGGCAGCCGGCCACTCACAGCTATAAAAGGCACAGGACCTTCTCCTCTCTCCTCTCTCCTCTCCAGCCAAGTAAAGATGAAGGATTCTGAAGGAAGCTCTTTACAATCACATTTCAATTATAGAGCGAGCTTGATGATCTGGATGATTGCCCCCCACACGGCAGAGGAAGAAGCCGACGCCCTCTCTCTCTCTCTCTCTCGCTCCAAGTGTTTGGATGCTTGATTGCTCTGATGGGTGGCGAGCGTTCAATATTTCATGAGGACGTACTCCAGCAGCTCGCACCACCTGTGCCAGCGCCGCTCTGGACGGGGAGACGCTGATGGATCCCGAGGCTTTGTTGGTTTCTCCAACACGTCCTGGAATGAGAACAAGGCTCTGTCCTCTCACAGCCGTGACGCCGAGGACTCAGAAACTATCTGGGCTGCAGATGGGCGGCGTAGAGATGCTGCACGCGCTCGCCTGTACCACAGAGCTCGACAGGCACTCTGGTTGAGGCCGTCCGGTGGGTTTTGCGCTCCGTGCCAAGAGAAGCTCGCTGCTTCCTTGTGGGAGAACAGCTGGAGGTGTCGCTGTCACCGGGCTGCTGGTTTCTCCCAGGAGGCCCGGCGTGGTGGCGGTGGCGGTGGGCGGGGGCGAGGGGGGGGCCTGGACAGCCAGTCAGTAGGGAACACATCACAATCGGCACACACACACACACCCCTCCACCTCCTCCACCTCCTCCTCCCATTAGAGTGAGAGAGCTGAAGCTGCTGACAGCACTGACAGGCCCGAGCCTACAGAGGCGAGGGGGAGGAGGATGATGGTGGGGAGAGGGAGGGGGAGAGGGAGGGGGGGGGGCTGTCACTGTCCATGACTTTGATAAACAAATAATCTTATTTTAATTATCAGTACATGAATCGATAACACAACATGTAAACATGAGAGCATCAGTCTGTGTGACAAACCAGCATCAATGATTCACTTTGATGTTGAGGATACAGAGGAATGTGTGTGTGTGTGTGTGTGTGTGTGCATCATGTTTTGTGTTTGTGGTGCATTTCGGCCTCCATCTTCGTCACTGTGGCTCCATGTGATGTTTTGTCGTGTTGCTTTGAATAAAATGATG
>NW_027467117.1:35000-185000 GCF_046128005.1 Genypterus blacodes
TATATATTTAAATGTTATATATTTAAACATTATATATTTAAATGTTATATATTTAAATGTTATATATTTAAATGTTATATATTTAAATGTTATATATTTAAATGTTATATATTTAAACGTTATATATATAAAAGTTATATATTTAAATGTTATATATTTAAATGTTATATATTTAAACGTTATATATTTAAACGTTATACATTTAAATGTTATATATTTAAATGTTATATATTTAGATGTTATATATTTAAATGTTATATATTTAAATGTTATATATTTATATTCTATTTCTCCTCTTTGACTTCAGACCTCAGGCACATTGTAATGTTTATGTTACATACATATTGCTGTGCCTCATTCTTCTGCCTGAGCTCGTCTCTTCCTCTCCTCTCCTCTTCCTCTCCCCTCCTCCTCCTCCTCTGCGCTTGTTGGCTCTCCTTGAACATCAAAGAGTAAAATGCTCTCTAGGAGAAAGATCCAACAAAATGCCTCCTGACGTCTGTTCTCTCCCATCAGGAGGAGCATCAGGACGGGGATGTATGGCTCTCACACACTCTCACACACTCTCACACACTCTCACACACACACACACACACACACACACTCGCCCGTACCCAGGCTGAAGTGTCTCTGTGAACAAAGACCCGTAAAGCCTCCTCAGCAGCAGAGAAAGTAAACGTTTGTGCGTGCGGAGGCCAGCGAGCCTCACTGGAGCTTTCTCCTCCAACGCGTCCAGAAACAGAAGAATCTGCCCCCGAGCCTTTTATCTGCTGAGTTACTGCTTCAGTCTTATGAGCAAAATACAGAAAAAGGTTACAATTTGAGGAGAAATGAGTGCGATAGTGTGTAAGAGCTAAATAGAGATGAAGCTTTGAGTTCTTAAACGAGCCTTGACGTTGAATAAAGGAAAGATTTTCATGGATTCAAAGATTCATTGATGACGAATTACAGACGAGTCAAGACCTTCCAGTAACAAGCCGCCTCTTTAAAGTGACACTGTGGAGCTTTGGAGCACAGAGCAGAGACACCAGAGAGCTCAGCTGGTGTGGTTCCGCCTGCAGGGGGCGCTGC
The DNA here is from genome assembly GCF_046128005.1 of Genypterus blacodes. Classification (NCBI taxonomy): domain Eukaryota; kingdom Metazoa; phylum Chordata; class Actinopteri; order Ophidiiformes; family Ophidiidae; genus Genypterus; species Genypterus blacodes. Next base: position 36,072 of record NW_027467117.1, read on the forward strand.
AGACAGTTTTCAGTGCAGATGGGTTTCATCATTGACTTAGTGACTGAAGGTGTTTTGGTTTTTGCATCTTCTCTCCCTTGCTGCAGGGTCTTTGTGCTCACTGAGTGAAAATAGACAATTCCATTTCCATTGGAGGAAACCTTTTGCACACACACACACACACACACACACACACACCAACGATAACACGTTTAACAAACCCGCCACAGAGCCACAGATGCAGACGAGTCCTGTGGTGTCGCCGCTATTTATCGCTCTTCCTCTCTGAGCAGCTGAATGTGGGCGTGCAGGTCAGGGCAGATCTTCACGCCTGGATCTGGATATTGGAGCTTAAATCAACGCACCTGTCCGTCACTCAGCATCAGGGCCACTTCCTGGCGACGCAGGTGTTTTGATCCTCTGCAGGCTGAGGCTGATCGGCAGGTTCATCCTCAGCCGCTGAGCCGCTCAGGCTGACGACAATGAAGGCATTCAGACTTCAGCCTGCCTGAGAAAATAAAGCACCTTATTAAAACGCCTGTTATTACGCAACATTAGACTGAGCTGAAGAATAATTATGATTCCTCTGGAAGATAATTATGTCATACAAAAGACACACACACACACACACACTCTCTCTCTCACTGTGGGGTGTATTGAAGTAAATGGTTTGTGTGTATTATGTGGCGGCTGAGGACTCTCTTTCCTTGGTTTAACCCCTTCCTCCCTGGTGTGTGTTTTACCTGCCTGCAGATCGCAGTGAGAGTGCGGGCGGCATGAGGCTGGTGTGGAAATCCCTGGACAAGATGAGGTGTCTGAGGAAACGCTCCACCATCCCCTTCCTCGGCTTCCTCATCACCTTCCTCCTCTTCCTCAACCTCTACATAGAGGACGGCTACGTGCTGGTGAGACAGAACACCGCTTTGTCTCTTTCTTTGTGTTTAACTTGTTGTTTTTAAAGGGAAACACGTTTAAATTTTTACGCCGTGGACCCGAGTGGAAGATGATTTATTTCTTATTCATGACGGCGCCGCAAATTGGCGATAATCGCACATTACCTGCGTTTGCTGTTTGAATTATTAACGGCGAGCTCTCATCTCTTCACGTCCCTTTACCCGGCTCCTCCAGACCCAGACGCCCCCTGGAGGCCGGAGGTCTCTCGTCACGACACTGATCCTCTAAAGTCAAACAGACCTCCGATGTTTTATCCTGGCCTTTAATTATTCATGCTAGCCGTCTTTGCCGTGTCTGTATGTGTGTGTGTAGTTTGCTCTAACGCCGTTTCTCTGTGCCGTGTTGCAGGAGGAGGATAAGAGGCAGCTCAGGGAGACGTCCGTCCACCCGGCCAGCTCTGAGCGATACGGCCACACATTCAGAGACCTCACTAATGTCTCTGGAACCATTAATGTCACGTATCGCTATCTGGCCGGCACCCCGCTGAACCGCAAGAGTGAGTACAGCGTCTGTGTGAGGGGGAGTCACATGACTGATCTGCATGAGCGGGCAGGGGGAGGGGGAGCGGGAGGGGGAGGGGGAGGGATGTCTGTAAAAGTCTGGAGAAGTAACTGAGGATGAAGATTTCAACCAATTTGGGAGTTGTTCGTTGAGTTGTTAGTTGTTAGTATTCTATCAAACATATTCTCATGGAGCATGTGTGTGTTTACATGGAGGTAACATGTCCTGTACATGTGTGTGTGTTCACAGAGTATCTGACCATCGGTTTGTCTTCAGTCAAGAGGAAAAGAGGGAACTACCTCCTGGAGACCATCAAGTCCATCTTTGATCAGTCCAGCTATGAGGAGCTGAAGGAGATCGTGGTTGTGGTCCATCTGGCCGACTTTGACCTGGTCTGGTGCGAGAACCTGGTGCAGGAGATCACCAGGAAGTTTGCCCACCACATCATAGCCGGACGCCTCCTGGTGATCCAGGCTCCTGAAGAGTATTATCCATCTCTGGACGGGCTGAAAAGGAACTACAACGACCCGGAGGACAGGGTCCGGTTCCGCTCCAAGCAGAACGTAGACTACGCTTTCCTCCTCAACTTCTGTACGAACCTCTCTCACTTCTACATGATGCTGGAAGACGACGTGCGCTGCTCCAGGAACTTCCTGTCGGCTCTGAAGAAGGTGATCACCTCCAGAGAAGGTTCCTACTGGGTCATGCTGGAGTTCTCCAAGCTGGGCTACATCGGGAAGCTCTACCACTCCAGAGACCTGCCGCGTCTGGCTCACTTCCTGCTCATGTTCTACCAGGAGATGCCCTGTGACTGGCTCCTCATCCACTTTAGGGGTCTGCTGGCCCAGAAGGATGTGATCCGCTTTAAGCCCTCTCTGTTCCAGCACATGGGCTACTACTCCTCCTATAAAGGAGCAGAGAACAAACTGAAGGACGACGACTTTGAGGAAGACTCCATAGACATTCCTGACAACCCTCCTGCCAGCCTTCACACAAACATCAACGTCTTTGAGAACTATGACGCCACAAAGGCTTACAGCACCGTGGACGAGTACTTTTGGGGAAAGCCTCCGTCTACCGGAGACTTCTTCATCATCGTCTTCAATAAAGCAACCAAAATTAGTAAAATCAAGATCACGACCGGGTCTGATGACAGACAGAACGACGTTCTTCACCACGGAGCTCTGGAGGTGGGAGAGAAGGTGGTGGGGACCAAGAAGGGGAAGCAGTGCTCCTCCTACATCACACTGGGAGAGTTTAAAAACGGCAACATCGAGGTTCAAGACGTGGACCACAAGATCTCCTTTGACATCGAGTGTGTGCGCGTGGTGGTGACGGCCGGTCAGAGGGAGTGGCTCATCATCAGGAGCATTAGCTTATGGACCACACAGCCGCCCAGCCAATGAGGAGCAGGCACAGACACGGACACAGACGCTCTGAGAGGCAGAGAGATTTTTATTATTTATGGACCTGTAACGTGTTTCCAGGTTGATTTGTTCATTTTCTATGTATTTATTAATACTCACTTTGATTGCCAAAACCAATCTATAGTTTTTTATACCTGAGATGTAACCTTAGTAGAGCCCAGGCCTCTCCAGCCCGCCTCAGACTGACCTCAGACCACTGTCACGGCTCCCACACGCCTCTATTGATTTTGATATCGAGTCTTCGCCGCGTCGGTATTTGTTCGTCGTTAGCGGGCGGTGCAGTTAATCGGTCGTTTGATTGTCTGATTGGCCGTCGCCCGACGCTCACAGCTGTGTTCATTACGGCAGAATCAGCCGGCGCCACGTTCGCAAATGTCGCCAAATGTTGTGAGTAATCACGGGCTAATTGTTTCACGCCAGAAGAATCGCTATTATGAAGTGTTGCTAAATGTTTTCAAGCGGTTATCCTGGAGAAAACATCCAATTAAAGCGTTTGTGTCAGCGGCGATCTCTGGTGACGGATGATAAGCTGGCTCACACGTAGCCCGGGGACTCCTCAGCCTGAACGCCCCTCGTTTGGCCCCTTAATTATGCACCTCTGTGAAACCCCAGCAGGAAAGAAGCAGGAGGTCATTGCTCCCCTGAATATTCATCATGTCACTCCTAACTTTCCCCCGTCCCAGCGTTCCTCCTCTCAGCTCTAATAGTCTTGCGTGTGGCGGCGGCGGCGGCGGCGGCGGCGGCACGTGTCAGAGCGGGGCTGAGCTCTTTGAGGGGAGGGAGGGAGGGAGGGGCACGTGCTCTGTCAGGGCGGCTGACAGGAGAACAATGTTTGTTTTCACCCCATCTTCTCCAGGAGCTGAGATTAGATTGCACAGTGAAGAAGAATGGGTCAGGTTCTGCTCTTAGCTCCCTCTTTTTCTTCCACCACAGCACAATTTTCCTCCAGTAAATTGCTCTGTGTTTGCTCCACTCTCTACACCAGCAAAACAACGTCTCCCCTGGAGCTATAGGATCTCAATTCCTTCTTTCCCTCCCTTCCCTCCCTCCCTCCCTCCCTCCCCCCTCGCCCTCGACGTCTCGCTCCCACACCTCCATGTTTCTGCTCCTACACACTTGCTCCTGTGTGATCTCTGCTCTGGGTTCAGACAGTCGTGTTGTTGTTGCTGCTGCTTTGGGGAAACCTCCTTGTTTGTGCCCTTTGAAGTTCCCTCTCTCTCTCTCTCTCTCTCCCCTCCTTCCTCGATGCTGTTTAGAGGCACTTCAAAGATTTCCCGCCGCACACGTGGAGCTCAGCCCGTCCTCTCCGCGCTCGTGCAGTTTCTCCGCGGTTAAATGCGACAGACATCTCTCAACAATGCAATAAAGAGGTAAATGTTTACAAAGCACTAATGTTGAGCGGGAACACGTGGCGGCGGCGGCGGCGGAGGCGATGGAGGCAGATTGTCATTACGCATGCTGTGATGGTTTTGTAAAGCTTTGTTCCATTGTTGCAGCAGCCACCTGTTCCATGTTTTCCCTCTAGGTCTTGTTCGGTGTCACAGATCGGGACCTCGCACAGATTGGCTCGCACCGCCACCTCAGAATCCTTCCTCAGCAAATCCCACATGTGCCGCTGGAAATGAAATTAGAATGCCCACCGCCGCACAATGCAGCTTATTGTTTTCCTTCAGCCCCCCCCCCCCCCGGGGGGGGGGCTGGATGACGCTCCGGAACGCAATCTACATGAAAGGGTGTGTGGTATTCCCCACGCCACACAGCATTAGCTTATGAGCTACAAATACATGATGTCACCACAGGGCAGTTAGCTGCTTGAGCGTGACGCATGGCGGTGTTACGCCTCACGCCTAAGTAGAGCAACTGTGCAGTGATGCAGACGGTTCTGGAGGAGGACGTGTTGAATTAGTTGAAATAAGAAAGAAGCTATCCGCTGCAGATTTATAGACAGATTTACACAGGCAGGTCTCTGTCAGGGAGGTCAGAGGTGAGTGTGAGTCACTGCACACAGGTCACTGTCTACGTTTGTTTGATTACAGCGGCTGTGGGCGGAGGCGTGGCTCCCTGGAGCTCTGAGCCAGGTGTGAGACAGGTGGATGTGATGTGTGGGTCGCGGGCTGGTTGAGCGGTGAGCCGTGTGCCGGTGGAGCATGTACAAAGTGCATGAACTAAACATTCAGTGGATTAAAAACAAACTCCTTTTATACTTCAGGATCTTTGACTTTGTTGTTCTGCTTCTGCTAATGAAACTGTAGCGGGTTTGTACGTAGAAACCTCCCAATACTACCTTAACTAAGGTCTGAGAGTGTGTGTGTGTGTGTGTGAGTGTGTGTGTGTGTGTGTGTGTGTGTTCTGATGTTGTTTCTATGTGGGTTTTCTCTTTCCTTTCTTCTTTGATGGTTCTGTAAACTGTACTGTAAGATGACATATATTTTTTTACACGTATCATTTCAGATGTTGTTCTGTATATATTGTATTTAAAATGAAATTAGATTAAAAGAATGAATGCTACATCTGTGGGAGTTGCCTTGACTACTGAAGCACACAAAGCACTGTAGTATGAGAGTACACACCAGCAGCTGAGTGCACACTAAACACACAACATGAGAGTGTGTAGCTGCTTGTGTGTCACTGTTCATTGTTGTGATTACTGCCTCATGTAACGTTCCTGCTGCAGACCACAGGTGTGTGTATCGGTGTGTGACTCTCCAGGTCACACTTGTCAGTCAGTGTGTTTTTATTGTACACACACACACACACACACACACACACACACACCGTTGCTCAGGTGCACTCTGGTATTTTGGAGCTGCTGACACCAGAGTGTGCGACAGGCGAGTTAGTCGAGACAAAACGACACGAGGAGGCAGAAATGTGGTCTCGAGTTTGTAGTCAAGCGGCGTTGGACTTGCACGGCGCCCGTCTGACCTCAAGTGTGTTTCCTCTAGGCTCCGCCCACCTCCAAAAACAAGCAATTTGTGCAAATTCAAACTCCACTTCATTGCCCGTAGGTGTGAATGTGGAGTGTGTCTGAGTTTGTCTGGATGAGTGTGTGTGGTTGTGTGTGGTTGTGTGTGTGTGTGTGCCTGTGTGTGTTTGCCCTCTGACGCTCTGGCAAGTATCCCTCTATATTATTCCAGCGCCTCCTCCTCCGCACCGCGTCCAAGAAAGTGTACAAGTGACATCTGCAGTTCTTGGAAACTCGGAGCGAGAGCACGTTTGACTCGGTCGCTTCTCTGCCGTAGCCAAAAGCAAAAGCCATCAATAATTCATTCCAATATTCATCTGCTGCTCTGCCTTATTCTACATGAATACTTAATGAGTGTGTAGGGACGACGCTCCGGGGCGGCGCTGTTCTGTTTTTAAAGCTGCATGCTCTTTGTGTGTGTGTGTGTGTGTGTGTGTGTGTGTGTGTGTGTGGGGGGGGGGGGTCATACATTATTTTTAACTTTCACACACCCGAGGGTGGAGGAGGGCAAGGACGGGGCGGGCGGGGGGGCGAGCGGGTGGGCACAGTGCGGGCGTCCACACAGGTGCATTCTGGGGGTAATATGAAAACACTAGTGTCTACGTGTGTGTGTGTGTGTCTGTATGTGTGTGTGTGTGTGTGTGTGTGTGGTTTGCATTTACATCAATTCCTACACGTCCAAAAATAAAGCAGACCCTGAGTAAATAGACTGATTGAGCGTCTGAATGCTTCAATACATCCTGATTATTGATTGTTTTGCATATTTGATAAATATTGATCCTCACACACATGAATCACCTTCAGAGACCCGGAGCTTAATGTGAGCCATGACGGGCTGAGAACAAACGCTGCACAACGAGACCTGAGCCGCTCACAGGGGGGGGGGGCACCAATCGATGTGATGTGGTTGCCATGGTGCTGCTGGGAGGTCGTTTTCACAGGAGGGGGGGGGGGGGGCAGAATCCTCCACGTGATCCCAGGAGGATGAGGGTTGTGTGGATTTCCTCATCGGCTCTTTGATCTGTCCGGCTCTGGTGCTCCGGGGGCGTCGGCCTCTGGGGAGGTTTGGCGTCGGCTCGATGTCTCCAAGAGCCCAGCAACACGTGAAGCCAATGGGAAGAACCTTCGACGCGGCCCGTTTCAGTTTGGCTGCTTCCCTCCGTGTTTTCCATATTTTCTCAAGCACGCCGCTTAGCATTTGATTACCGCACGCACGCAGGCCAGATGAGCGTCGCCGAGTTTGGGCCCGAGCCAGAGCGCCGGTGCTGCAAAATACAGCGACACGTGGGAGAAGCTGAAAGGAAGCGCGGCGAGCAGATGAACGCTTAAGAACGGCGCGTTTCAAAGTATTCACCAGTCCAAGGTGAGGCAAAGCTGAAGGCGGGAGAAGCGGTGATGAATGGTTGGTAATAACGGCGGCGAGGAGCCCATGATTGTGTGTCTGCTGGTGATGGACGGGTCGCTCAGCGCTCAGGAGCTCACAGCCTGATGAGCAGGCGACCGCGGTGTGTGTGAGGACGGGAAAGGGAAAGGAGGAACGAAAGGGAAACAAAAGCAAACTAAGAATTCAATCAAATGGCAGGTTGAAGCTAACGAGGCGTGACTGCGTAGGTTGCGAGTACGATTCCGTGGGTTAACTCCTCTCCTCTCCTATAGATGATGTTGATATCAGGCTCTAACAGCTGCTGCGGCGTCTCCTGGTCGCTCCCTGCGCTGAGCGGCCGAGGGTTTAATCGCTCCCTCCTGCTTTGCCTCACAAAGGTGCGAGCACGCCACCGCCTCGCTCCTGTTTACGGCGCCACCTTCCCCATCTGTCTGTCATTGCCGGGGGGAGATGTGCTGCTACTCTTCCTCCCGTCCCTTCGTCCCTCAGCCTCGTCTTTGCGACGCCTCGGCCTCACCTGGGACCGAGGAGGCAGTAATCAAAACAATTACCAAAGTCCCATTTGTTTGATAAGAGACGTGTCAGGCGGTGTGAAGCCTCAGCGTCGGTGAAGGAGGTGTGTGTGTGTCTGGGGGCCTTTTTGTGAATCATCACACAGCCAGCAGCTGTCACAACACAGGAGAAGCTTCAGCGGGTTCATTCTCTGGCTCCACACCAAAGATCCTCAGCCACTTATGGAGGGAAAAGAAAACAGCACAGGAAGCAAAAACAATTACCTTGATATGTTGCCACACACACACACACACACACACACACACACACACACGCAGCTCACTGAAGAAATCTCTCATCAAGTAGAATCTCCAGCAGTCTGGCTCGCACTGCAAACAACGTTGCCGCGTTTCGCTCCTCAGGGGACGGAATTAGATTGAAAAAAAGACAAACAGGGCGTTGTGTTGCCAGGTTTGCGTAGATCAGTGAGGCCTGTGATTGGCTAAACAGCTTTAGGGGGAAAACAAAGGATCATGGCCTCAGATCAGTGGAGCATCGACTCTGATGAGACAGGATGAGCTCAGGGCGTACTGACGTACAGCAGAGGAAGAAGAAGAAGAAGAAGAAGAAGAAGAAGAAGCCACTCGCCGTGCAGCTGTGACTCCACATCACGGGCGTGTGGTCCAAATTGAAAAGTCCTTAATTAAAGATGAATGTGGTGGGGTCTCGTGTGCGGCGCTCAGATAACTCGTCTCCCAGGGCGCCGAGCTGAAACGCCGCCCAGGTTGGACCTCAGATCTGTCAGCTTACAAAACAAAAGCCGCCGCCTTGACACCACTGTGACTACAATGGGGGACGCGACTCGTTTTAATTTTCACAGGCAGACGCAACCACAACACACACACACACACACACACACACACACACACACACAGACCGCCCCCCTGCACACACACAGCTATTATTACGACTCGTCTTCTTCATCACGTCAGGGTGGTGCTGAGCCTTGTTTTCTATACTTATCACCATAAAGGAGCGTGTGTGTGTGTGTGTGTGTGTGTGTGTGTGTGTGTGTGTGTGTAAACATGTCTCTGTTTTGTCAGCATTTTCCCTTGGATGCAGACGAGCTGTGAGTCACACTACAACAGAGAAACACCGACTCCACAGCTGCGCTCCGATTGGCCGGCTGCATCAACCATCAGTTCAACAGCGGCTAATTGAATTGTCAGCGTAAACTGGATCTCAGTCGGTACATTAGCATGAACTCAATACTCATTTTAGTATTCGTCTTCACTGCCATTAAAGCTGAGCTGAAGCCTGGACAGGAAGTAAACACGACGTCCTGCATAATGGCAGCGTGAGGCGAGGGCGTGTGTGTGCCGACTGACAGGCGGGCGGGCGGGCGAAGCAGAGTCATCAACATTAACGTCACGTTTCCACGCCTCAGTAAATCCACTTACAGCTGCGTCATCTCAGTAAACACACTTTGATGTCTGTCACATTAAGGTTCATACTTTCATACATGACGTCTGAGGAAGCTGGTTTATTGCTTTAATCGCAGGATAATTAAGTCTTAGAAACACGCTGAGTGTTTGAATCCAAACCCTTGTCAGAGTGTAGCGTGGCTTTGCTTGCAGTTTGTGTGTCTCAGCTGTCTGTCTCTTGGTACGGAGCCACGACTCAGCGTCCTCACTGACAGCCTCACCTGTGACCGTACACAGCCCTGACGTCAAACTGTCCTCTCCCTGCCATCGCTGAAGCCGCTGGTAATGGCGCCCATATGTGGGGCCTAATTACTTTCTCAGCTGGCCCCTGCGTCAAGGTCGCACTTGTTATGCCGCTGTAGCGTCCGCACAATCAGATCGCCAACACAAAAGGGGAAACTCATCTCATTCCTTCACAAACCATTATCTTCATGGGATCGCCCGGTTTGGGAACGACTTTGCTTCAGCGGGTTTGAAGACGCCGATCATCATCCCCCTGCTGAGGAGTCTAGAAACGTGCGTCCACATCCAGCGGCTCTAAATTGGCGTTAAACTGAAGAGGCGTCCGGCTGGAGAGAGGCCAAGACAAGCTGACCCCAGAATGGCTGCGGCGGCAGATGTCGATGACGGCTTTTAATGGAGTTGAATGAATTTGTGCGCTGTGTAATCTGTCCTGCGGCGGTGGGCGGCGTGCTCAGGCCCGACCGCGTCAGGGTCGGGGGAGATGTTTTATTGACGGGCATCTGCCGGCCCGGAGATTTTAGACAAACACACAGATCTGGTCAGATGTCCATGCGGCCGTAACTCGCCCCTCGCCTCATTACTAATACGAGCGTAATAAGAGAGAGCGTGCTGCTTAATGAGCTCGGCACTGCAGAGCGTCTGACTTTAAAGAGCCCAGCTGCAGGTCGTCAAATGTATGCGTGTACGGGAGAATGATGGAATACTTCTGTCTAATGGCCTCAACTTCACCAGACATCTTTGTTTGTGTGGTGTGAGAACATCAGTGTGTGTGTGTGTCTGTGTGTGAGTGTGTGTGTGTGTGAGGCTCCTGCTTCGTGGCATCCTGTCGCCTTCTGTTTGAAGCTCACGTCAGACGGAGCGTTTTTGTCTCCAGCTTGACAGAAGCGTCTTCAGATCGATACGTGTCACTCAGTGAACTTCTCTCTGACTGAGACAGAGCGAACGCTGAGGACAGACGGCGAGAAACGTCACATGAGGCACCGCAGGGCTCTGACTCTGGCGCCTGTGACTCCTTCATCCATCCAGTCAAGCTCCAGGAGAGGACACTCAAAGGTTCTTCCTCTTAAAGAAGTATACAGATGTTTCCATTAGCATTACCACAGTAACATGAGTACCCAGTGTTAATCTGAGCCCGACTCCTACATTTGGATCCCAGATTGTTCCTTTCCACCGACCCAATTAAGCCCTCAGCGCCTCAAACACACACACGGTCCGTCGTGAGGCTCAGACCTGTGACAGATCGGAGCGCCGCGGCTAACGAGCGCCTGCCACCCTCACTTTTAAGCAAACGCACTGTAGAACAATTATCCCATCCACTGCTTCCATTCTAACTAAAGTCAGCTTGTCTGGGGCGGCACGCTGCCACCGCTGTGTAATTATACTGGAGCTACAAGTCTCCACAATGTAATTAAAATGAGCAATATGTGGAACAGACTACTCACTGGAATCGCTGCTAATCATGAAATAAAAGCAGGGAGTCGTTGTGTTTGTTCTCTACATTCTGACTGGATGCTTTAGAGGCAGAAGACATCAGAAAGTGTTTTTAATGAGGCGACAAAGGTCACTCAGGCACTGACTTCTTGTTATGTTCCTGGTCTCTTTGCCTCTGGTGGAAAGCTTTGTACTCTACTGCCACCTTGTGGAACGGTGGGATTGAACTAAAATGATGTATTTTCCTGTCGAACACACACACACACACACACATTCAGAAACACGTTCATGATTGATTAGCATTCCAGAGAAGTTGATTAGCACCATCAGATAGCAGGAGGAGGATCCATCTTCCTCACAGTGAGTGGGCTCTTTTGTTTTGGTGTGTGTGTGTGTGTGTGTTGCTGTGCGTCTGTAGGAGGCAGCGTTACGTCACGGAGGGGAAATCTGTGGGGAAATGGAGCAAAGTTAAAGATGGAAGCCTGGGGTACACAGATCGGACCAAATGATGTAGGAATGAGAGTTCTGTTAGAGTTTAGAGCTTCCCTCTCCGGCTCAGTGGCTGCTGGGGCCGACGGGTGATTAAGGACAGGAAGTTAGAGATGAGAAATGTTTGTGTTGAGACGTTTGTGCTCTCAGGATGGACAGGAAGGTGAAACGTAAACAAACCGTCACACTGAAAGACGTCCAGCTCAGGTGATGGAACCTGCCAAGTAGAAGGAAACTAAGCTGTGATTAAATTGTAACAATAAATAAAAGCTGTGCCTGTATTAGTGAGGAGATATTAAATGTTGATGCAAAACCCTTTCTTAGCTCGGAGGCCTAACTGGATTGAGAGTGAAGATAATCCACAGCTAAATGAGTTCAATTACCGGAGCTACTTGCCTTCTAATAGAATGGCTGCTGAGCTGCTGAGCTGCTGAGTTTCTCTCCATCAGTCTCAAACAACAAACGTTAGACGGCCCCGCATCACGCCGACCTTTTCCCTGGCTTCATTTGTGTTAAACGTCCATTACAGATCCATGTTGCATGACTCTGCACGCCCGCAGCCTCACTGCAGGGAGAATTACCCAAACCAGGCAACAAAGTAAAGAAGCTCATCTGTGAATGTTGGCAGCAGTCCGGCAGTTTGGAACTTTATGATCTGGCCGCAGCTCCAGAGACGCTCAGACTTGAGTGGAGGGTGAATTCATCTCCATTTGAGGAGCTCTTCAGGTGGAGATGAAGATGTATTCACGCTCCCCAGGACAGTAAACAAGCCTGGATTAGGATTTATTGTCCCTCAGTCCAGGACCATATTTTCCTTCTTGTTTGTTCTGGCGTCAGAATGATCGGTGGCTGCTTCAGACTCGTTTAGTCACGGCTGTGTCAGAGGCTTCACACCGCTGCAGACGCACATCTGTATCCCTCTACACAACTGGCCGGATCGCAACTGAGGGAGGAAACTAGGCGAGGAAGATGCTGCCTTGTTTTGAGACGGTACCTTTTGGCAAGGCACTGTAACACCTAACACCCCCCCCCCCCATCCTCCCTTGTTGCTTGGTTGAAGTCTGGCTGGTTGTGACGCCCTGACAGAGCGTCACAGAGCGGTCAGTCAAACACCTGAGCCTGAGCACGCCCACACGGTCCTGAGGAGACGTCTTATCAGAGCGTGAAGCTTGAAAGCTGAAGCAGAGAAGTTTGTGAAGATGAAATGTGGCAGCTGGTTGAACCGCTGTCATAACAAAACACATTTATTTAAAAAAAAACCTTTTCCCCCGTTTCAATCCTCCCCGAAACAAAGGAGGACAACAGAGTTCTCCTTGGCCAACGTTTCCCCCCGAGGAGATTTACCCTGCGAGTGATTTCCTTTCATGCCGCAGCCATTTCTGTTTTTGTTTTTGTTCCTGCTGGAGCTGCTGGGCGGCGAGCCTGAGGGGACGCCTCCGCTCCGGTGACGCATTACAGTCAGTCGCCACATGAAGCAGCAGCAGCAGCAGCATCAGAGCCGCTAAACAACACTGCCATCCGCTGCCTGTGACGGGAACATGCAGCGGCTCTCACACTCATCACACAACACACACTGATGACATCGCCAGCCTTTTGTCTCCTTATGTTTGACCTTTGACCTTCACAAGTTCAGCAGAATGTTAGGAGCAAACTTTGTTCATCTCAATTTAAATATGAAATCATTTTAATATGCAATCCATCACAAACTATCATCCATTCAAAAAGGACCAAAGAGTCAAAACCTCAGAAAAAGATCAAGCTGTGTTGATTGAAAGTGAAAGGTGAGCTGCAGATGTGAGGAACGTTCTTCTAACTCATGCAAATGTGTGTGAAGAAACAAGAGTCTAATGGGTTTGGGTTGAAAGTGCGTCGTGTTAATGGAGACTCTCTGGATCTCATCACAGCTCAGGCTCCACTCAAAGACGCGGCTGAGGCTTTGATTTGAAGATGAAGCGTCCGTTTATGAAGGCCACAGCTCCAATCTGACTGAATAAGTGGCTGCTTGATCTGCGAGTCAAAGTGCGTCTGTGGCCTTTGGTAAAACAAACACAACTCAATGAGACGCATTATTAATGTGATCATTAAGCAGCTGACTGAAGATGATGAGGGGGGAAGAAGAGACAGCAGTGCAACCAGAAGGGAGCTGCTACATGGTGGCTAAGATGCTACCAGGTGTTTGCTGGAGCAGATTGTTGTGATCTCTTACGCTTCTGCTGGTATGTAATGTAGATCCTCTGAGTTTGACCCGTCAGCCCTCTGGCCACCTACACTCTGATGAAACCAGCACCTTGGCTTTGTTTACTTAATGCAGCAGGTTGATGAATGAATCTGACACCAGAGCTTCTCATCATGGTGCTGATTGGTGTCAGTTCATCCTCCTGCAGTCCTTCTACACGACAGGGAGGAAGCTCAGGGGTCAAAGTTCATCCTTTACACTCCCAAGATGCAGCAAATACAACAAACTGTGTCTTTGAGTTGTCCATACGTCGTTGGTGAGTCAATCAAATCAACATTTCCTTGTATTTGTTCATGATTTCATTTTAAATGTTTCCTCCCGAAGCTTTCCTGTGGTTTTGGGTCTTTTCCTGTAAAGATGAGGCGAAGTGAGAGGAGATCACATTTAGATTTACTGCTTGTTGCTAATGGATGTCAGCATCATAATATTTGTTTAGAGTCGGCGGAATAACGGCCAAAAAAGCTGCCAAGTTTCCTTTTACATCCGATTTAAAGAAAGAAGCATGAGGTTAGGAATCCTAAAGGAAATGTGCTGGGAGGTTTGACCAAATACTGAACAAGATGGAAGCCTGAAGGCCTGAAGCATGTCTGAATGGTTTCTGTACCTGTCAGAAACTGTTTGAGTGACGGCTGAAGCTACCGGTTGGTTATAAACAACAATCAGTCAGTGATCCTGTGAAGATGTCCTTCAAAATATTCTAAACGCAGGAATTTAGCCCGATGTTTCCCTAAAGCTTCTAAGTGGAGATGATGATGATGATGAAGATGATTTATAAAGTTGTTGTAGAGAATGCAGACACACTGGTTGGTCTCATGAATCCTTTAATCATATCCTCAAAACAAAGTCAACATATCTGCATTGAGCAAATGCTGTAAATAAATATAATCTCTCAAAAATACACATTTTGCTTCTTGATGCTCAGGATCCTTTTATTATCAGAGCCACAGTGTGAGGGAGCAGAATACAGACGACGACGACGACGACAGAGCCGAGCGCTCAGCCCGGACGCCGGACACACAAGCCACGCCTCCCACTGGATGGACAAGAAGCAACAATGGGAGGAAAACATTGCAGCTACACCGACAGAAATATAAGAAAGCACAATCACGTGTTGACACAAAGGTATGCGCTGTAGTCCCTGCACGTGCTCGGGGAGGAGGAGGAGGAGGAGGAGGAGGAGGAGGAGGAGGAGGCCTGTCAGTAAACCGTACTTCGCTTTAGGATGTACGGCCTCCGGGACTTGGCCGTGTGCGACACCTGCCTCTTCAGGATGTACGGGGACTTTCGTTTCAGGGGAGGCTCGCTGTTCTCCTCTAGATAGTCCACAGGGTCGGGGAGTAGCTGCAGACGAGAGAGAGAGAGAGGGAGAGAGAGAGAGGGGGAGAGAGAGAGAGACATGGCGGCGGCGTGTGAGTGTGGTCGCACAACGAGGAAACGGCAGGAGAACACATGTTTAGCCGCTGAGTGGCAGCGTAATGCGAGGCTACGGCGATGTCAGCGTGATTAAAGGAGCGTGCTGCTCTGCTCCTCCATGCATGGACGCACAGGTGCTAATCTACAGCACAGCGTGGGGAGGAGGGGGGAGGGAGGAGGGGGAGGGGGAGGGGGAGGGGAGACTGCTGTCTCCCTGATGGAGGAGAGACGAGAGGGAGGAGGAGGAGGAGGAGAGAGGAAGAGGAATTTAATGAGGTGTGTTTACTGAGACAGAGGATGGATGGGCTGCCGGGTGAGCTGGGGTGAGTGTGTGTGTGTGTGTGTGCGTGTGTGTGTGTGTGTGTGTGTGTGTGTGTGTGTGTGTGCGTGTGTGTGTGTGTGTGTGTGCGTGTGTGTGTGTGTGTGTGTGTGTGTGTGTGTGAGGGAGAAGCTTAACTTAGAAGAGAGAGAGAGTGTGTGTAACAGAGCAGGCATGCTTCTGATCCAGAGGTGGAAAGTAACTAAATAAATCTACTCAAGTACAATAAGAAGGTACAGAACTACTTTACACTCCACTGCATGTTTATGATGTTTACTGAAAGATAGCAAATCTTTAATTACAAATACTTTTACTGCTAAATTCCCTTTGATCAGACCCCAGACCCATCAGAGTGTGGCTCCTTGTTAAGTGTCGGCTGTGTTAAGGTAAGGGAGTTCTGGTCCTCACCCGCTCCTCCCGGCTCTGCAGCGCTCGGCACACGTGCTGCAGGCTGTACAGCTCGTCCAGCAGGGAGACGCGTCCCTCCTTCAACTCGCCGGCGCCGCCCTCCTCCTCCTCGCCGCTCCAGGCCTCCTGCCACGGCTGACGCATGCTGCCCACCAGCCGACACAGGTTGGCCAGGGACACACGCCAGTAGGGGGCACTCTGCTTATTCTGTTTCATCTAGGGAGAGGAGGAAGAGGCAGGAGGAGGAGGGAGAGGAGGAGGAGGAGGAGGAGGAGGAGGAGGAGGAGGAGATTTACTTTCAAAGGATGGAAATATTGTGACAAGAGGATTGAATTGCAGTTTGGTTTGTGAGAGCCAAGTAAGGATTTAATTGAGGCACCACAGGAGATGAATACAGGTGTGTGTGTGTGTGTGTGTGTGTGTGGTTAACACACTCTGTATAGAGGCACAGACACACAACAAGGGGATCAACTACACAGTCTGACGCAATCCAGAGCAGTAGAGATGTACAGAATATTGGAGCCTGTTGTGTTGTTTGTGTGTGTGTGTGTGTGTGTGTGTGTGTGTGTGTGTTGTTGTTGTTCTGTCAACCACTACAAAGTGTGTGTGTGTGTGTGTGAGAGGGGGAAGTGAGAACTCTTCCCTTTATGACTGCAGTCAATAGTTCTATACTCTTCAAAACGTTTTTAGTTTGAGTTAGAGTTCTTCCATCTGCAGCTTTTACTTTACATTCTCAGCTCGTGTGTGTGTGTGTGTGTGTGTGTGTGTGTTCACTAACAGCTTCCAGCTCCGGCCCTGCTGTGTCTAAACGGACTCTGAGTGGGTGAGGGCGGAGGTCCGTGCGTCTCCTCCTGTGCGTGGGTCACACAGACCTGCGGGTGTCGCTGAGGATGATGGAGGGAGGGATTCACAGGCCGAGAGGAAATTGTGGCTGCTAAGCTGTTATAGATCGCCGTAAGCTCTCACTCTGCTGGCAGCGGCGTTTTGGGAGCAGCAGCTTCTTCTGATGTTCCAAACAAGACGCCAAGCAACCAAACACAACCAGCTGCTGACACGTAGGAGTTCCGTATGCATGAGAGTTCCACAATGAGCCTCTGACACAGTGATGGAGAGCAGGCAGGTGAGGGTTTAACTGAGGTCAAAGGTCACATGGATCGTTCTGCAGATAGCTTCAACGCTATCGCCTGACTTATTGCTGGAGGATCGTTATCATGGGGAACTGGGATGAAGGACGAAGGATTAATGCAGCAGAGCCTCCTGTCATTAAGTATTCAACCGTGCGTCGGGGACAATTGAATTTCCTGTCAGCGACTGGCTTAGCGCCTGCATGCCTAAGCCGCTACAGTCTAGACTCTGGACTCTGGACTCTGGACTCTGGACTCTAGACTCTGGACTCTGGATTCTGGACTCTGGACTCTGGACTCTGGACTCTGGACTCTGGACTGGGGTTCCTCACTGTCAAACCTTCTATGTGAACACATCCATAGGGCGACAGCAGAGGGTAAACAGCTCGGTGGCTCGGTGTAACCAGGCGATGTAATCAGGCCCCTATAAGAGGCTGATTA
Organism: Genypterus blacodes; assembly: GCF_046128005.1. Taxonomy (NCBI): domain Eukaryota; kingdom Metazoa; phylum Chordata; class Actinopteri; order Ophidiiformes; family Ophidiidae; genus Genypterus; species Genypterus blacodes. Next base: position 53,362 of record NW_027467117.1, read on the forward strand.
CAGATCTATACAGTATCTATGCAGCTCCTACAATGTTTAATCAAAGCACAGCCAGGCACAGACGTCTCACAATGGTGCACTTCCTGCCGTCAAAAGCGCTCTATACCGCTCTATCTGTCATCTGGCGAGTTATTATTACAATCATCGCCCCTGTGTGACCTCCCAGCCCCAGCAGCCATGAATCACAGGGCTGATTTGTCATCTCGGGGTCTCTCTCTCTCCCTCCAGCGCCCGGGGCCGTTCATCAGACTGGAGGGGCGGTGGAGGAGAGAGGAGCAGGTTAGGAGGTTCTCAGGGACGCCTGAATCTTATTACGCTCGGCGGTTTGTCTCCATGCGCCGCCGCCGCTCGCACTCCAGCAGACTTCATCACGCCGCTTTGAGTCCAGGCGAGCAGAGAGATGAAGCAGAAGTGTTCAAGTCTGATGAATAACTTGGGACTGGGATTTAGGTTCATTTCCCCCTCCGCAAAGTGTGATGACACACACACACAGACACACACACACACACTCACACACTCACACGCGCACAGCCGGGAGATGTTGATTAATGGTGTTTGTCTTTTTGTGCAGCGTCACTTCACTCTGCATGCAGAGGGGAGAGAGGAGTGGAGCTGCTGGGCTCCTCAAAGACAGGAACCTAAACTCTGAGCGACACAAAGAAGCCTCGCAGGTCATCTATTATTTATAACTCGGTGAGCCGCCGAGCCCAGTGTGGCTACGGATTCATGAGAGAACACCTGTGTGTGTGTGTGTGTGTGTGTGTGTACCTTAGAGGTGAAGAGGCTACTGAGGAGCTCCTCTTCCAGCGCTCGCTGCTCCTGGTCCACATCTGTCGGAAACACAAATGGGAACATTCAACCAAAACTCCCAGCAAGATTCTGAGACAAAGGCGACCTGTGTGTGTGTGTGTGTGTGTGTGTGTGTGTGTGTGTGTGTGTGTGTGTGTGTGTGTGTTTGCCGACCCCGAACTCAGCCGGCCGCTCTGGTTCTGGTCGGTGGACTTCCTGTTAGCTGCTCTAAAGCCGTCAGTGGGAGATAGTTTGGGGATTTAACAGTAAAAAGCTGATAGCAGAGATAAATCACCTTCAAACTGTTATCGACTGAACATCTAAACACTCAGGCTGAGATATTCTCTTTCCGCATCAAGAGGATTTAAAGAGAAATCATTTCATCTTCGCCGTAACTCTTAGAGTCCACAGTAGCCTGGTGAAGAGGTTTAACTTGAACCGGTTTAAATGTAGACAGAGTTTGGTTCTGTTTCATCCCGGATCAGCGTCTGATTCTCTGTGTCTCTGTCAGATAGAAGCTCAACCACTGTCACATCTTAGATCCAGAATAATAACACAGAGCACAGCCCCAGAAGCAACCTATCTTTTGGCAGGATGATTACAAAACAGAGAGAAATATAAGCTGAAATGAAACCGGGGGGAGAAAAGATGAAGGCTCTCTGAATAAAAGATTGTAGCTGAAACTCTTAGCGGCTCCAAACTAAACTGTGAGATTAAATTCTAGCCTGAGGGTGTGAATGTGATTTTTGTTAGGCGTTACACAACACGTCCACTTTGTCACATTTCCACACACACACACACACTGCTGCAGTGAGACTACGGAGCATCAACACACTGCAGGCACCTGTTGCACACAGCAAAGTTGTGTGTGAGAACCGTTCTCTTGTTCTGCTCTGCATGAGGTTCTGGGTTCTTTCCTCCTCTCTCTTCCACAAGTACAAATGAATACACACACACATATGTATGTATATAAAGGTTGGAGCTTAACTATCCTTACCTGTACAAAGTCCACAGTATGTAAAACAGAGGATGAGCACACACGCCAGCTGTGCCTGCATGTTGGTGAGAATACAAAAGCCAAAAAGGTAAAAACAGCTCCAACGATGAAGAATTCAGCCAAGGAGGAGTCTAGTCCATAAGGTGAAGGGGTCAGATGGAGAGACGGACCGTGGGAGAGGGACGTGATGCTGCTGCTGCTTCTCTCTCTCTCTCTATATATCTCTCTGTCTCTCTCTCTCTCTGGCTCTTCTCCTTCCTCCTCTTCTGTCCCCTGCTTCCCAAAGCCTTCACCTTTTCTGGAGAGTCTTCTGCTGAGACGTCTCCATCACCTCCAGTATATAAGAGCCAACGACGTGATGTCAGAGGATCAGTGTCTCGCCCCCTCCGTCTCCTCCTCCTCCTCCCTCTCCTCTTCACCATCCCTCCATCCCTCCATCCTCACATGGTCTCCTCCCTCTCTCCTCACCAGTCTCATCACTGTGTCATCTTTTTGCCGGACGTCACTTTGGCATCACGAGGCGAAGGTTTTTTTGCGTCAAGCTTTGGAGGGTTGAGTTATCTCACCACACACACACACACACACACACACACACACACACGGGTGGGCTGAGGTCTGTGGCTGATGTTGGGGGGGGGGGGAACATGAGACTGTGTGTGTGTCTACACTTATATACATGACGCATCTCATACAGACAAACCCTGCATTGATCAAACACAAAGTAAAACAACAAATACACAAACATGTGATTGTAAACCTTCTGGTTATTGCTGTTAGTGTGTCAATATGATGAGAAATGACACTTTAAATAAATCAAATAAGTGTGAATACGATATCTCAGATTGTGGGTTGATTGATTGAGAATGAGGTCAGAGGTCAAGGTGATTAACAGAACATGCTTGTCCGCTGTGGGGTTTAGTTTCCAAACGTTATTATTATTTTACCGTGATTAAAACTCCTCCTCGGCTGAAGTGAATCCATCCTCCGCTCCCTCAGGCCATAAATTATCACCCTAATAAACTCCTTATGTCTTGTTTTATATTTCATTTTGTGTACTATTGTCTGTTTTGATTGATCTGCACCAAAGCAATTTGAAAACAGAAGAATGTTCACAAACCGCTCATAAAACTCTGGCGTCTGTGTTATCATTACTTTCTCTCCTTTTTATTAAAATGTATCCCTTGATTCTCTCTGTAGAGAAGGATTTGAATCAATAAGCAGATTTGTTTTCAGAGCCAGAAGGGATTTTAGTTTTTCTCTCTCAGCTCCAGTAACACTCTGATAGAAATGTTAGAGTCAGACTCTGTGCTGACTTTGGATCATGAGCTAAAGTTAGAAAGTTCAAACTAAACTCAAACTACACATACGTAAAGCAAGTCAGAGTGATTATTTGGAGTTCCACAAGGATCGATTTGAGATCCTCTTCACTTTCTTATGTTCTAACAGAGAAGATATGAATCAGATTGTTTTATCTAATGACTGCAGTGTTTATGATCTGAGGTCAGAGGTGAGGCAGCGGCTCAGTGGGTAGTGCTTCGGCTTGGGAACGGGACGGTTGCCGGTTCAAGCCCCTGCCGAGGTGCCCCTGAGCAAGGCACCGAACCCTCAATTGCTCCTCTGCGAAGGGTGGTAATGTAATGTAAGTCGCTTTGGATAAAAGTGTAATGATCTAGAGAAAGAGAAGTTACACTGACGTTTATTTAGATTGTGGCCTTTTATTCATTATATTTTCCTCTGTATGAACTGTAACTAAATACTACAGAGGATTATTACAGCCTGATGTTTGATTTGGGCTGTTTATTACAATTTTCAACAAGTTTAACCTGACAAAGGAAACAGATACAACGCAATAGATTGTTTAATTTTTTTGTAAATAATAATATCAATGCATTTAAAGGAATCCAAGGCTGTGTGTGTGTGTGTGTTGATCGGAGTTCTTCTTCTACTCTTGTATTTGGGGACGTGGTGGTGACTTCCTCTGCTTGCTCCCGGCCGGCAGGTGGAAGGGGGCAGACTTTTACCAACAACCCTCCCCGGTGTGTGTGACACCTCCCTCCCTCCCTCCCGCCCGGCCTCCCTCCCTCCCGCCGTCCCGCACAGGCTCGCAGTTGTCGGGACACCCCTCAAACTTTCCTCCACACGCCCCGCGGAGACAGAGAGAGAGAAAGCGTGTGTTTGTGTGTGTGTGTGTGCCGCCGCGCCGCCATGCCGGGACTGTAGCCTCCGTGTGGGACTGGAGCCTCTGTGAGGGACTGGAGCCTCTGTAAGGGACTGGAGCTCTGTGGCGCTGCGCTCTTCGGTCATGGCTCCGTTCGGGAGAAACTTCCTGAAAGCTCGTCTGAAAAACAGGTAATGTGATGAGACTGTCTCTCTCTCTCTCTCTCTCTCTCTGTGCCTGTGTGTGTGTGTGTGTGTGTGTGTGTGTGTTCTGTGCTCTGCGCGGTTGTGGAGCGACAGGAATTACGCACATTACGCGCATTACGCACCGGATTCACGGTTTCCATACAAAAATGAAGGGAATCGCAGTCAAATGCAGTTTGATTTCGGCAGTTACGTCACTTTGAAGCTGCTGAATGTTTCTAATGTTGGTAAACTCAACACAGAGATCAAAGTCACGGCCTGGATACCGACAAGGTTGAACTCTATGGTGACATCATCATTAACTTTATTAGGAAACTCTGAAGGGACGATTATGACGTAAACATGGATATTGAGTGTGTGTGTGTGTGTGTGTGTGTGTGTGTGTGTGTGTGTGTGTGTGTGTGTGTGTGTGTGTGTGTGTGTGTGTGTGTGTGCGCGCGTGTGTGCGCGTGTGTGTGAATAAGACAGATGAAGGGGGATACCACCAAATCACAACTCAAAACAGTTTGTGTGTGGGTGTGTGGGGGGGGGGGGAGCCTCACATTAAGCTGTCACTCATCCCCTCTCACACTGATCTCCCTTTGGTGTCTCACTTAAACCCCAAACCCCAAATTACTGAAAACTTTAAGCGTGATTTTGGAAACTGATCTTAATCTTGCCAAGTGCAGTGAAACTCACACTCACACACACGCGTACACACGCGTACACACACACACACACACACACACACACACACACACACACACACACACACACACACACACACACAGCGGCATGGTGGTGTCACAGCTCTGCCCTTCCTTGTAATTAGCAGCGATATTACACACGCTTCATCTCCAGACCACCAACACAACATTCTTGGTTCAGGTTCACAGAGGTCCTCTCATCAACACTTGTATCGTTTGCTTCAGCACTTTACCCTGAGTGTGTATCTGGGCCCTTTGATGTGTGTGTGGCTCCAGCTGGGAGCGAGCCACGACCACAGAGGGAGGGAGGGAGGGAGGGAGGGAGGGAGGGAAATTAGATTTACCAGGCCGCAATCAGACACAACTGCTATTTGGACTCTGGACTGCAGCCCTGCATGTGTGTGTGTGTGTGTGCTGCTTGTGTGTGCGTGTGTGTGCATGTGCGTGTGCGTGTGTGTGTGTGTGCGTGTGTGTCCTATATGTGGGGAGTTGGTAACTATCAAACCCGATCTGTTGCAGGATGCAGATAAGATGAATGCGGCCCAGATAATGAAAGTGTTTTTTAATTATAGGCGAATAAGTGCTAAACCTTAAATACCTCAAAGCCCATCAGAGGAAGATCAGAACCCAAACAAGCTTTTGTATTAAATTACAGCCGATCCACTGAGGGCGGCAGCAGCAGCAGCAGCAGCAGCAGCAGCAGCAGCAGACGTGTTCTGTGTTCTGCGTTCACTTCAGACGCAGCAGAGATGAAATGACTTCAAACAGTCTGACTGCAGCTCAACGCTACGTTACAAGAGCCGCACCTGTAATTACCTCCAGTGTTTAGATCTGGAGACATGCTGATATGAGAAACTGCCTCTTACCTCTGAGACACACACACACACACGCGCACACACACACACACACACACACACACACACACACACACACACACACACACACACACACACAGCCTTTGCTTTGCAGTTAATTTTCTGAATTGCACCTAAACGTTGCGATGACACGATGACACGATGACATGACGGCTCTCTGGCCGGTCCGCGCCGACGCCGTGCCGCTGTGCGTCATGTGAGCGGGGGGGGGGGGGGGGGGGGTATGCGTCACATGGGCCTCTCCTGTCATTGAAGCGGCTCTTTAAGTCCCCGACAAACGATTCCAAATGAAGCGGTTGCCAGCCGGTGACATGTGTGAGCGATGCGATGCAGCAGACGGCTCCACTTAAAGCTTCTCTCCTAAACAATGGCGGCCCAATTACTATAATATCTGCCAGACGCCTAAATGGTGGCCGTGGCAGTTTAATTAACAGGAGATCAACCAGCGCACAGAAAAGAGACGTCAGGTTTGTTGGATGTGAAGATGTCGGTGGTTTGCGGAGTTTAGTAAAAAAAAAACAAAGTGATTTGCAGACCACAAGGGAGAGAAGAGATGAGAGGGAGAGGAAGGGTGAGGAAGGGTGTGTGTGTTGTGTCTCTGCTCTCAGATGGCTATCAGAGTTTATCTCCATGGAAAAGTGATGTTATTTCCTGGCCCAGCCCTCATCCTCCCTCAGATAGGAGCTGAAGGAAGCTTCTCCTGTCCAGCATGAGGAGCGCTCAGCATCAAAGTCTACACAGATTCTTCTTCTTTAACACATCTGAGCCTCTACACACGATCACAACATCATCTGGCACCAACCGCTGAGTTCTAGTTTCAGTTCATTTACATTTGACCTCCAGCTGAACGTCTCCCCGTCTCTCTTCTGTAACTCTGATTGAATACTTCCATCCTTTGACCTTTTGTTTTACAGTCAGAGTTCCTGAAGAGCGGATTATAAAGTTTGGATCTGACAGCTTTGAGGCTTTAATGACACCAATAATAACATTTAATCCGTCTGACTCAAACCTTTAACCTGTCAGACCTGTGCCAAGTTCAGTGCCAAGTTGAGTCAAAATAGGCGGCGGTGGGCAGGGATCACATGTGAAAGCACACACGGATACAAACACACACTCAGAGTGTAACACAACCTCAGGGTGACTGTGTGTGTCTTTATTATTGAACCTTTAATGATGAAAACCTGCTGCCACACTGTGAGGACACACTCCCTCTGATGTTTGTTGTGACTTGCTCAAAGCAGCGCTCTGCAGCTTCGTCTCTGTGCCGACTTGATCCTGCTCCTTAATGACACAGAGGATTGTTCATGTGACAAAGTTGTCGTTAGGAGTTTAACGACGAGGGATTCGTGCCAACACAGTCGGTGTATTGATTCCAATGTGGGTTGGTCACACACACACACACACACACACACACACACACACACACACTGTATGCATGAAACGCCTCGCCTGGGAGCTTCAAAGTTCAGGTGGGGGTCGAATGAATCTCAGCAGGTTATCCATCGATCGACGCATCCAAGTGTGGAAGCCAGGTTGTAATGTTTCTATCATCACACCAGCGACTTCTCCGATCAGAATAAGGTGTGTGTGTGTGTGTGTGTGTGTGTGTGTGTGTGTTCCCTGGCTCAGAGCTGTGACCTGCCTGGGCGCCCTCATTTGTAGCCGACAACAATCTGCGGTGTACACAGCGTAATCCCAAACCATGAATATGAAATGGAACACAAATTGATGGTCCTCATGAATGTATTAGATGAGATGCAATCATCCCTGCCTGCAGTGTTTGTGTTTGTGTGTCCTGGCAGGAGGTGAGTGGGGGGCCTGGGGGGGCCTGGGGGGGCTCGGGGGGCTACCAGGGCCGCCGCTGCCTTTAAATCACAATCACCTTGCTTTATGCTCTTTGTGAGATTCCAATTTTTGCCATTTAAATGTGTTTGACTTCCTGCTGCAGAGGCGTGAAATGAAGCAGATTCAAGTTTTAGTTGAAGACGAAACGGAAACAAACTGAGAGGGGAAGTCGGAGCAGAAGTGAAGTCGTTGGTTGGAGACTTTTGTAGAATGTTCCTAGAGATTCCCAGATGTAATGGAACATTTATTTATGGAGACTTTATTTCATTTGCAAAGTTTATTCAAACATTTCAAACACATTTTTAGTTTTTTCTATAATTTCTTCACTTTTATGATTTTTTTTTCTGTAATGATGAATGTTGCAGAAATTAACTTCTTATGTAGAATATTTTTATTTAAATTCTTCAAAATGTTTCCATTAGATTTAATTCACTTAGACTCAGCACCGACTCTGCTGATCCACCCAGCTGAGTCTAAGTGACAAACCTTGACGTAACTCCAAACTGGTCCAGTCTGCATAACACCACCTGTTATAATAAAAGTATTCAGCCAGTCAAAATAGAGCCCAACACACTCTGAGAGCAGGCGAGCAGTGGAATCTGTGTGTCGCCTTCCTCCCTCTGTGCCTGGAGCCGCGGCGGCAGCAGGAAGTGGCAGGATGTTAGCGATTGTGAACCCGGGGACAAATACAGGTGCTTCCCCCGCCCGGCTGTACCCTCTTCCTGCCCAGCTGAGCCCCTGGCCCAGCCTCTGCACAGTGTGTGTTTGTCCACCTGCACACTAACTCATGTAAAGCTGTGTTCTCAGGGTTAACAGGCCTGTGTGAGTGTGACTGCAGGGCTTTGTCTACGCTTTATTACAGTTGTTTGCGTTGTTTCCTTCTCTCCACTCCGTCTTTCATCCCATCTTTATTTTCTTCTTTGTTTGTTTCCTTTCTTTCACTCTTTTCTCACCTTCCTTTCCCTTCATCACCTTACTTTGTATCCTTCTACCTTCATTTTCCGCCAAACTCTCTCCTTCCCTCCCTCCCTCTGTCATTCCCTCTCCCTTCATTCCTGGATTCTTTCCCTCCTTTCCTTCGCGTCTGTATGGAGTTCTTCTCTCCACTGTGGCGTAGGCGTGTGTTGTGGAGTTCTGAGGTCAAAGTCGTCATGGTGGTTGTGTATGAAAGGTGAAGGCGTGCTGGATTTGTTTGTCCTGTGCGTAGCTCAGGTATTTGCCTTGGCCCGCTCGTCTCCAAGGGTCTCCCTAACCATTAACCAGCCGCTCGCATTTCTGCATACGTGTGGCATTCCTGAGGGCTTGTTCACTGCCAGCTCACACAATGCTTCATTTGTGTGTTTTTCATGCGATGTGGGAACCAAAACACAGCAGGTATCAGAGGGAGGAATCAGCTAACGAGCAGATAATGCAGCACTTAAGCTGGGCTCTGTGGATAAGGCTTAATAGATCTCCCTCTGTGGTGTTAGCCCGTGGTTTGTAGCGTCTCTCTGGTTTCTCTCTGGAGGATATCAGCATTAACCGCAGGCCATCAGTGGTTAATGTGGACCGCAGTTAACAAAGGTTATCTGCCTGAGATAAAGACTGAGCGGCTGCATGAGTCCAGGTTCAGATCTGAGGTCGTAGCAGCGTCTCACCATCTGATATCTGAGCACAACGCACATCTGATCTCCATCTGGAGCGGGTTTCTATTTTGTAGCGTGTAGATAAGCGTGTTGTACTTGAACGCTGGAATGAAGCTGTATCTGGATTTTAACCTGGGAGTGTAAACAAACACGTTAAGAGCAGAGATTCTATTTCAAACACACACACGCCGCTGTTATTTTGGTGGAGCTCGGTGATGTCATCGGGTTTTGTGTGTTTGTGCGGATGAGAGTGGACATTAGCCAGGATTCTAAACACCGTGTTTTTGTTTGTGGAATGAAAAACTGCCTGTTTGGATTGAAAAGCTCAGATCGACATTCCATAAAGTATTAAAGTGTGTGTGTGTGTGTGTGTGTGTGTGTAGGGCTGTCAGAGCGCCGCCCCCCCCGCTGTTTGTCTCCTGATGATATTATGAGGATCGGCTTCAGCTCTCTGCTTTCTGAGAGCCGATTGATTGAACTGTCTGCAGTACAAAGGAGTATCAGATATCAAATGTGTTTTGCTTTGAGAGTTGAGCAACGAGAAATTCTGCCAGACAGAAACTTGGCAGAGGTCTGAGGGGCGACGCAGAGAAGCAGCAGCAGCTTCATGTTCATGTTCATAACGCCTTATCTGCTCTTAATACATAACAACAAGATACATCATGTCTTATCTTACCATCTGGTGATGTTATCTGCTCATTGGATCATCTCCTCATGTTGTGGATGTCTGTGTCGCCGATGGTAACGACTGGATATTAGCTCCTGGATATTACCGGCGCTCCATTAAGCAGAGGAGGAATGGAAGCCGTCGGCCTATCAGAGGTCAATTCTTGAACAAGTTTTACAGCCCAGACAGAAAGGTAATGAGGGCCTTCGGGGTTAAATAGCTCAGAACCAAAGCATTAAGTGATCGTCTGTTCTGTGATGAGGACGAAGATGAGGAACCGTCTAATAGAATCAAGCCAGGGAGCAGAAAATGAGCCAACGTCGTTTTCTGCTCATCCACCCTAATGTGTGTGTGTGTGTGTGTGTGTGTGTGTGTGTGTGTCTCAATCACACAAAAGAGTCTAAGCCACATTTTGACAGAATCGTTTCATTATTTCCAGTAAACTTGCTGATTCTCTCCGCCTGCATCTCTCTGCTCCAGCTTGAACTCTAAGCTTCTCTTTGTTTGTTTGTTTCTCTCCTCTAGACCCAAAGATGCAGAGCCTGTGGTGGGAAAGGAGATCCAGGTGAGCGTGTGCAGTGAGGAGAAGGTGGTGTGTGGAGTAACCAAGCACACAACATGTGCAGATATGATCCAGGCTCTGCTGGAGGATCACAAGGCAACGCCGGAGAGCAAGAGGCTTCTGCACGGTGACCCCAAAGACTTCTGTCTGGTGGAGCGCTGGAAGGGATTTGAGAGAGCGTTGCCTCCTCTCACCCGCATCCTGAGGCTGTGGTACGCCTGGGGGGACCAGAGATCCTCCATCCAGTTCACTTTGGTCAAGACCAGTGATTTTGTAACGCAGGCCAGTAAAAAGGGGGGCAAGTACAAGGGGGTCCGCCCCAAGAGATGGGAGCACAGCCACTCAGCTCACTACGCCCAGGCCATGCCTGTGGAGAAGCAGAAGCGCATGGTGAAGAAAGCTTTCCGAAAGCTGGAGAGAATCCACAAGGAGGGCAGAGGCTCCCCGGGCACGGAGGAGATCGACCGCATGGTGCAGCTCATCCTCACCCAGGACAACACCATCCAGGGCCAGATCCAGAGGATGAGGGAGCTGGACTCTGACATCCAACGCTTTGAGGTCCAAGGGCCGAGGGAAGCCGAGTCCGAGTCGAGTTCGCCGGCTCAGGCTTGCGGGGGCCAGAGTTTAGAGGAGCACAGCGAGGAGCAGCTGCAGGAGTTCCTGCTCACCAGCGACGGGGTGGAGCAGCTGGAGGTGCAGGTCCAGAGGCACCAGCAGCTCATCCTCAAGCTGTCCAGGGACATCGACGCTGAGCTGAGGAGAGCCAACGGGGACAAGGACGCCCAACAGGAAGGAGCAGCAGCCGCTTGCTGGATCTCCTCTGAATCGGACCGCTCATTCCACGGCGCCGAGCTGGAGAGTCTGCGTGCTGAGCTGAAGCACAGCCTGTTCACCGGCGTGTCCCTTCACACCCAAACCGCCGAGGTGGACAAGCAGCTGAAGGGCTACGACGCCACGCTGCTCTCTAAGGACGAGGAGTGCTGGCAGCTGGCGTCCCAGCTGAGCGCCATGCAGGTGGAGGACGGCGTGGAGGAAACGCCCTCGCCCGGCCCGGAGAAAGGCCAGACTCAGAGCTGCGTCTCCCAAACCGTCAAACTCAAACACAGCCTGTCTCCGGTGGACGTGACGGACACAGACTCAGACACGGGGATCAGCTCCACGCACAGTCAGGACTCGCTGTCGCCGTGTCTGGACTTCCCTCCGCCGCTGGACACGGACGTTTAGACGAGCCGACCGCACGCCGCCGTTACGGCTCCCCTCTGTGTCATCAGAGGCGTCGGAGGCGAAGCGCTCCACTTCCTTTTCTATTTATGAGGCTGCACTTCTTTTGTAAATGTGTTTTATATTAAAACAATCTGTAGAGTTTAGATTTGTTACAACATTCCTGTTTTTACGAGGCTGTCACTAAGCTGATGTTTATAATCTACAGACACGCGCACGACTTTGCTCTAAAGATCATCTGATAGAACAAAGACAGCAGAGTATTTATTTATCACCTGATTGTATTTTACACAATAGATTTCACATTGAACTTTATTTCACGCCCAAAAATCAAACTCCCATCTCCTCCTTATAGATCTGGGCTGTTTGTTATTAAGAACCAATGTGCCACAAATGTGCATTCTTTTATTTTCACAATAAACACAAATGCTGTAAATATAAAGGCACGGGTGTGGAGCGAATCTGTGAGTCCTCTAAGCTCTGAGTCACAGCGCAGCAGTGACACAGCGACCGCAGCGTCACAGACTCAGCCAACATGGTCGCCGGGCGAGCACAAACAACAGCGAGCACTCTTCTTCTTCTTCTTCTCTCGTCAAGGCAGCGCTGACAGGCCAGCACTTTGTACTCGGGGGGGCGGACAGAGCGGGGGTTGGGGGTGTGTGTGTGTGTGTGTATCTATTTCACACACTTAATTGCTTAGCCTCTCCCTCTCTCCCTCCTCTTCCTCCCCTCTTCCTCCCCTCCCCCGCTCTGAGCCACTAAGCAACTAGCATGAAAAGGCAAAGAATCCTTCAATGTGAACAATCTCAGGCCGGCGCCTCACACTTGTTGATGGAGCGACGGATTATTATGCCGCCGCTTGCTGCTCTCTCTCTCTCTCTCTCTCTCTCTCTCTTTCTCTCACTCCCTCGCTCCCTCGCTCGCTCTGTGTCACCGGCGAGGGACGAACCAGACGGAACAAAAGGCGTTTGGAGGAATGTGTATTCTGATGCTAATCTGTCTCCTTTACTTGAGTTGGGAAAGTTGTAGAAAGTGAAGGATTGACTCTTGTTCTCCATGAAGCCCAGGTGGAGCTGAGGGCCTCTGGGCTGGAGTTTGAGGTTCAATGTGATGAGATGAGGTAATGAGCCTGCGTTTAAAGAGGGAGGCCAAGCTGAAAGGGGAGGAGCCAGAGCTGCAGAGCTGAGAATCGACATCCATACATTTATAAACTCACCACAAACTGCTTCTGGTTCCATCCATCACAAGTCAACTTTATTATCCAGTCAGTTTACAATCACATAATGGACTAAACGGACAAATTGCCTCAAGCTAAGTGGAACCAAAGTGTTTCTGTGTGTGTTTATTCTCTGTTTCTGGGTTAGACTGACAGCTTCAATGAAGCTTTCATTCCAATCCATCTCCATCCCATCAGCAGAGGATGAGATGTTTGCAGGTCAGCTGGGATTGAAGCGTCTGCAGCCTCACTCAGCCTCAGACTGCTGGATCACTTCCTGCTGTCAGAAAGGCGCCGTGGTCGTGTTTACTCCTTCTCTCACGCCGTGCAGATCAGCAAATCAAACGTCTGCCGGCTCACAAGCGTGTTCACAGACAACAACAATAATTATGTGGAGCAAAACGATCATTAGTCCGGCTCTGAAGCCTCTTTGGTTCACGCCTGCCCCGTCAGCTCTCTGCTCTCTCTTGGCCAGGATTTAAGTGAACCACAATTAGTTTCAGTTGTTTTGCTATTTTACATTTTGCCATTGAAATGAGTTAAGAGGTCTGTGCTGCCTTGGCTGAGGTATGTGCTCTGAGTGCTCTCTATCCGTTGAAGTGTTTGTTGTGAACGATGCTTCACTGTTCCCCACGGTCACTCCGGTGCAGTCCGACGGCTTTCAAGCGCCGGGCAGAAGTCTTCATCCGTCTCCACGCCTCCTGCCTGGAGACAGATGAAGATGACGTCATCATGTAATTGGCTTTTGGCTCCTAACACCTCGTGCCTGCGGCGTTCTTCCGTGTTGGGCGCCGCTCCAGCAAAGCACCTGGAGGTAAACTCACTTTTACTTTCACAGAGAGTGTGTGTGTGTGTGTGTGTGTGTGTGCGCGCGTGCCAATTACTGGTGGGAAAAGGGCTGACTGCAGCGTTTGAGAAGGGAGATTTCAGTAATGTGATCTGAGACGTGCGGTTGCTCACATTAATACAATTTGTTCTCTAATTGAAATGAAATATAATATCAAAATGAAAGCTGAGTCACTGAGGCACAGTGGCTTGTTTATAATCAGGACTCAACCTCAGGAAACACTTCTGATTTCTACCTGCCTTTGGTTACACAGACAGACAGACAGACAGACAGACAGACAGACAGACAGAACCAATATTGTTCTTATAACTAAAGATGATGAGGAGAGAACGTTTAGGTTTAAGCTTCATGTTTTATTGTCGTTCTTTCATTCGTTCTACCCTAAAGGTATTTTAAAGAATGTATTTGTAAAACCTAAAGTATGAAACATGGTATCTGATGATTGACTGAAGGAAGAAGAAGCCTTTAAGGATCCATATGATTATATGTTCTGATCTGAGTCACACAGCCCTCTTTACATTTAAATAAGCCACATAGGTCGTTCCTCTCTCTCTCTCTCTCTCTCTCTCTCTCTCTCTCTCTCTCACTCTCTCTGTCTCTCCCTCCCTCTCTCTCTCTCTCTCTCTCTCTCCCTCTCCCTCTCTCTCTCTCTCTCTCTCTCTCCCCCTCTCTCTCCCCCTCTCTCTCTCTCTCTCTCTCTCTCTCTCTCTCTCTCTCTCTCTCTCTCTCTCTGTGATTGCCTGCTGGTATTCCTCTGATTAGCCTCTTAAGTAAACATGGAGTTGGTTGGTTATATGATGGGAGGACGTTGTTACGGCGGGGGTCACAGACTCTCGCCCTTTAAGAGAGGAGGACTAAACCCCCCCAGGTGACCTGTGGGATGAGGTGAAGCCCAGCAGCACCGTCTCATGATGACGCATTCTGTTTCCCAGCCAGCTGATCATTACAGTGAAACAACAGCCAATCAATAATCAATCTGCCTCACAGTTTTGAAGTAACGTCCGTCCTCCGCTCCTCCTCTGAGGCGTAAACTGCCGGCCCCCCAAAAACAAACATGAAATACCTGAAACTGAAGAAAAAAACCTGAAAGAATGAAGAAGTAACAAACAGTTTGATTGACAGCTGAGGAGCAAATCCTTTGCAGCTGCTGATTGTTTCTGAACAACAGGTGCAGCCAATTAAGCAGAGAGACAGAGAGGAGCTGAGGCAGTCTGGAGGTAGAAGATGACTGAAGACCACATGGGGAACAACTGGCTCTCATCCCGTCTGAACACGGGTTGAACCAGGAGAACCAGGAGAACCTCCTGAACGTAGAGTTGTGTTATGGTCCAAGTAAGGCTAGGAATCCAGGAGCAGCTGTGGTTTAAAGGCAGAAAGAGTAAAACGTTACAGTTTAGGAAACAATGACTCTGATCTGCCTGCTGGTGTGTATTGATCTGTGTATTCCATAACGTCTCACCTCTGATCATGGCTGTATTGATTGTGTGGCCCTCTAAACTCCTCTACTTCAGTTCCTTCGTGCTGCTCTGTTGTTTCCCCTCCTCTTTTCCTGAGTTTTCACCACAAACTCTGTTTCCAATCAAATCCATGAATAACAACACGACGTGCACGGGTTTCATATTTTATTCAAACATTTTGTGATTCCGTGTTCGTCTCCAGCAGAACTCCCTGAGCAGAGGACTTAGTGTTTTAATATGCTGGGAAATAATGGAGCAGTGAGGAGGAAAGTAAGAAACAAAGCATGAAAACATTGGCAGCAGCGCCGCTCGACTGGAGAGCGCTGGAGTTCTGCCGAGTGCCATCGATATTTCTTATCTGTCCCGAGGAAGAGACTTTGAAGAAAGAGCTCTGAGGAGGGGTGAAGTGGTTGAATGCTTACGCTCTGCCGTGCGCTCCGTCAGATCTGCTGTGCCCTCCTGCCTTTGATGGCGAGCGAGCGAGCGAGAGGCTCTCGTGTTTCCTGTGCCGTGTCGGGGCTCGAACCACGAAGACGCTAATCTACATGCACTTCCCCTCCAGAGCTGCCACTTTGAAGACCCCCAGTCTGTTTGGGAGATTAATAAGATTTGGGGATCATTTCCTGTGAACGGCCCCCTGTCATCGACACACACACACACACACAGCTCAGGCATGCACACAAAGCGGAAACATGGGCACAGGCATGTAAACTGTACATGCATGATCGAATGACACACTCGCACCCACACACACACACACACACACACACTCAACCCACAGCCCCTGTGTCTTTGGTGTTGTTGCCAGGGTAACTGAAAGCACACTCAGCTTCTTGGCAGTTGTTTGTCCCTCTTTACTTTAAGGGTGAAACGTCTCCATGGAAAAAGCACAACAGCGGCGTTCACTGGAGCGGAACGTTCCTGGCGTTCCCAGTTGGTGGCTGTCAATCTCACTTTAGGATTGGGTTTTAGGAAAGTATACCTGTTTACCACAAAGATGCGGTGTTGGGTTGATGAGCTGAGCTGTGCTGTACTCGCGCGTGTGTGTGTGTGTGTGTGTGTGTCCTTCTCTGTCTGTTCTGCTTTTGTGTTGACTCGGACACAAAGGCAGCCTGCATTCCTCTGGACAGATGGATGAGAGGGTCGCTGCCTTGCCCAGCAGCTCCTGCCCACTCACAGGGTAGCGGCTTCCTGTGATGTTTCCTGTTGAAAAGGTTTTAAAGGCAATAGTGTCGGCCTATAGAGGGAGGAATGTTAAATACAGGAGAGGGGTTTGAGTCTAGGGGTGAAAGTTGTTGTCAGTTGGGTTTGATGGTTTTGTTCCACGTCTGTGGGAAAACACAATGAATGTCAGAGTGTTTGATGGTTGAGTACATTTGAACGATTTACTGTACTACAGTATTCTGAGGTAAAGAAGGGCCGCATTCCATTCCGGGCTTTGATGTGGCTCTCCTGGCTCACCTCAACGTTTAAGGGACTTTTCTCTGCACTTTCACTGTGAGTGCACTTTAAAATCTATACCCCATAACAAGCAAGCAAGCAAGCAAGCAAGCTCAATCAATTTAAAGCCCACCAGCCTGTATTTAGTGTTTGGAATTATGGGAAATATGCAATTTAATGACACCTATGCTGGAAATTTAGCACCACTCCAGAGTCTCTCATTTTGTGGGTGAGTGTGTTCAACCTCCCTGATTCCAGAGATGATGAATCATTCACTCAGCAGTCTGTAGGACACTAACAAGGTTCCTCTGTCCTCACGGGCCAAAGGAAAGTTAAGCGTCAATGCTGCGGTAACCACCAAGCATGATGGGGCAGGAGATGAGATTCACCTGCTCTGATTGTCTCTCTCTCTCTCTCTCTCTCTCTCTCTCTCTCTGTCTCTGTCTCTGTCTGTCTATCTCTCTCTGTCTCTCTGTCTCTCTCCTGACAGACATTTGGTTTTCTTTGGGTCCGGGTTTAGTATTCTGGTTCCTTTGGTGTAATTTCATCACTTCTGTGTTTAGGTTGGATTTAATACTATTTTAACTTAATTTGAAGTTTATTCCATGTGTTTTTCTCTTGTCTACGTTCCAAACTTTCCCTTTCCCCTTCTCTCTGTGGAGACCCCTCCCTTCCTTGGTGGTTATCTCCTGTGCTTGATACCAAAGCCCCAGTGTGAGTCTCTGCTGGCTGAATGTGGGGGTGGCGGTGGTGCTGCTTTTCCAGACCGAGGCTGGTAGGAGGAGACACAGGAAGCCAGGGAAGTGCCCTGTTTGTGCAGAGAAGGAGGTCAGCGCTTACAATGGGGCCTGGGTGTATGCGTCTGGGGGAACATTGTAAATCAGGCGTTTTCACCTTTTCAAGAGAAACAACCCACCCTACACACACACACACACACACACACTGCCTCTCCTGACAAACTAAAGAGCGCCGTTTTACACCGAAGCTTCACCAGAGAAAATGTCAAACAGAGATACGGCATTTGTGTCTTTCAGTTCAAACCCCTTTGATGAAGGCTACAATTGAGCACTGATCGCCTCCCTTCTCCCTTTCTCTCCCTCACTCACACACACACATACACACAAGCATTCACTCAGTTGTCACAATAGCCTGGGACTCTTGAGGTAGGAGACTCATTTAGAGGCATTCAGAGCTCAGACGAGGCGCCGCAGCGTTTGTGAACACCATCACACAAAGGTCAATGGACTGTGGACTTAGAATTACAAATTAAAATCTGCTTCTGTATTCAATTTGCTATCAGAAATTCATTAAAATTCTTTAAAGTTGCGCTCTAATGAAAGTCTTTCACATACCAGACAGTGAAATTCCTTATTTGATTGGAATTCAGTCCCAACTTCTCATCTTTGCTTATTTTATTTCTGTATTCAGTTTAAGTGTTCCCAAACTTTCACCAAAATATGTTTGTGCCCGTATTTTGGAAGAAACCTGAAATTAATCTGATGTTTTCACTCAGACACAATAAGTAGTCAAACAATTTACATCTACTTTAGCTCTCTAGTTATCTTTTTCCTCTGCAAACTCATTTAGGAAAATCAGTTTACTCGCCAAATTGTGTCCAGATGTCACATTTCATTTCCTTCCTGTGGCTGATTAAGGTGATTGACAGGAGGATGATGATGCAGCCATGATAGGAAAACAGTCACAGCAGTAAAAAAAAAAGGGAAAATGAATGATTCATGTTTTGGGTCGTGGACAATTTCAAACAGTGAAACTAGTTTTTCATATTTGGAATGAAATTTTTAGCAAATTCCAGGGAGGAGGAAGAGGAGGAGGAAGATGAGTATGTGACAGACTGAGCAGAGGCAGCAGCAGGAAGAGCAAACACTTATCTGTTCTTCCATGACGTTAGCACGGGTCAGGTCATCCTCTTCCTCCTCCTTCACAATCAGATTAGAGATCACATGTTCTGGGTGCGCAATTCCGCTATCTACTAATGTTAAACACAGAGCTGCCTGTGTCTGAGCCCTGAATTAGGCTCGTATTAACCTTTAGAAACATCTGAAAGGCTGTAATGAGTTTAGCCACATGGATGACCTAAAGTTGTGATTTAAAGTCATCAACCAGTCCCCATCAGGCCTGAATCCATGTTGTGTTTGTTGGATTGACAAAGAATGGACCTGGTTGTCTTCATGATGACGTCCTGCTCTGTTTCATTCTCAGCTGTGCTCGTTCTCTCTGTGCGTCTTTCATGACAAACTCATTTATCCTTTCTGCTCATGGAGGAAATGGAACACAAAGTGTTCTCCAAAAGTCCCTGACCTTTCTGAGCGGTTATTTCAGTCAGGCATTTCCGGAGCCAAGGCCTGTGAGAGTTCACTCTGGCACAATGAGCTGAATAACCTCAGGAATCACCTTAAAACCGCACGCGTCAACAAATTAAACAATGAAACGCTCTGAGATTGTAGATTAGAGATGAAGTAGCCTGGAGGGACATCAGCGCTGGAGCAGGTAATAACAGGACCACCCTGGATACTGGTGTCACGTTCTCTTACCTGGAAACCGCCTTGGCTGCTCTCTTGGCTGCTCTTGTCTGTCAGTGAAAGCAGCTAAACGTTGTGACGAGCCGACTGCACACTGAGAACAACAGGTTAAGTCTGTGACGGACAGATCCTTTTAACAGGAATTTGTGGAAACCAAGACGGAGCTAGAAGAATATTTGAATTCAAATCCTGATTGCAGTGGGGTTGCTAATGTTGCCCTGTATCTAAATGTGAGACCTCAGGTGTTGCTTCTTTTCAAGGCAATAATCTGTCAGGAGTGTGTGTCAGTCAGCGTGTTTTACGGTTCTTCTGTCGCCTCAAACTGCAGGCTGTCAGAAGTGTTATTACGAGAACAAATGACTGCCTTATTATGTCGGGTGATTTCCACGACATCAACACCTGTAGAAATGCCATTGTGTCACTCAAACTAAAATGCTTGAACGTCACGAGAAAGAAATTCCTTCGTCCTCCCTCCCTTTGTTTTTTTTATTCATTACTGCAGTCGGCGTTTCCCTCATGTCCGTCTGTCACTCTGGCTGTCTCCAGGGAGACGTGGTATGTCGTGAACACCACCCCCCCCCCCCCCCTCCCCGCCCCCCAACAGGACTTGATGACATCACTACCATCTCTCTGTTTGTCCGGCTCCTCCCTGCCTCTCGAGACTAAATCTCTGTCTTAATTATGACTTTGGTAAAGCCTCGTCCCCGTGGAGATGAACGCCCCCCCGCAGACAGTAAACAAACTAACAGGGCCATTTTCACCAAGCATCATCACAAAGACGATTGCTCCACAAAACCATGGTCGCCAGCAGTAAACAGCAATTACTGCACAACTAGCTTCTTCTTATCTCTGTCATACATATAATTTATCCACAAGAGTTTAGATTGTATTCATGTGTTTGGAATAATGGCCGTCACTCCATGACATTCCATCCAGCAGCTTATTGGCGTTAATTTGATACCAAGAAGAAGCCGGAGAACGACAGATAGGATTAGAGAGGTTAGATAAACAGATCGTGAAATGTGAGACGCGTCCAGGAAACTCAGACTGCTCCTCAGCCGGCCCACGCAGGACAACAAGGAGGAGTCAAAGCTTCAGCCTGTCAATGCAACAAACAACGCTGACGCCAGAACAATGTCAGCTCATTGCCTGCTGGTGAACAATGGGGTTTAAAACACAAACCCTTTCCTGTTGCTGGACAATCTCATAATACCCTCCCGAAGCCTGTTTATCCCAATTAAAGAGAGAAAGACTCTCAGCCAGGACGCAACACAACAACAGAGGACATAAATGAATCTTACATGAACTCATGAGACGAAGTAAGATGTTGTTGTGGAATATAATGAGAAGTTGAGGAGTGTTTTCAAAATCCCTGTGTTTGAGTTTTTAATGCATCCCTATGAAAATGAAATGTAAACACACTCTGAGTTTACGTCATGTAGCCTCAGTTTGTTTGTGCCCACAGGCTGAGTTCAAGTGTCCTCAGTGTGATGCTAGGAGTCCATCTCAAACACAAAGAGGTGAAATTGGAAAATGGCATCGCTTCTAATCTCTTCTACAGTCGCACAAACGGTAGCCTGGCACAGGAACACAATCCCTTTGTGTCCAGCAATCTGTGTAATCAGAGTTCGGGTCCATTTGATGG
Source organism: Genypterus blacodes (assembly GCF_046128005.1). Lineage (NCBI taxonomy): Eukaryota > Metazoa > Chordata > Actinopteri > Ophidiiformes > Ophidiidae > Genypterus > Genypterus blacodes. The sequence continues at coordinate 74,135 of NW_027467117.1, forward strand.
AATTTTATGTCTCCAAACAGACGACTGGGCCAAAACTGAAGAGACTCGCGAGCTCTCCCTGCCTCACTCGGCTTCAGATCAAAGTACGAACCAAACTGTCCGTCCCACACACACACGTGTGCACACACACACACATGTATTTTCACCTCTGGCTCTCACTTTGTCCTTCCTGTGCTTGCTTTGGCTCGACAGCAGTGTGATTGTGCTCATGGCTGTGCTGTGGGAGATGATGTCAGGATGGACACCTGTGCTTTTACGCACACAGGCAGGCAGAGGGCGGACAGGTTCATGACCTCTGCCTACAAACACACGGAATCATCGCCGGCGCTGCTGGCGCTTACAACATGTACAGTCGAGGTAAAATTATAGAGTGTGCTATCTGGGATCCTCCCTCAAGTCTCCCTTAGTCTTTCTTCACACACACACACACACACAAACACACACAGCAGATAAACTCCCCCAGTAATCAGAGGAAGCTGAGTTGCAGAGGTGCTTTGATTCCAACAGGAAACACCCTCCATTGTTCTTCCACGGTAGCAAACCCACACCCACAGCCTGGCCTCACATAAAAACCTCCTTTATACGCCATCCCTCACCTCAGCGGACAGCCGGCTGGGCTTTAATATAGACTTGGTTTCCCCATTTTACATTCCATTCCCATTTTAGGTACTTGGCCGGCACTCTGCAGTCGTTTACGTACGGTGTCGCTGTGAAGTCTCTCTCTCTCTCTCTCTCTCTCTCTCTCTCTCTCTCTGTGTAAATATGTGAGGATCAAACTGGTGACATTTGGGTTCAGACTCATGAACGACAAGTCCAAACCTGCTGGTATTTGTTTTCATAACCGAAGACATTCTGCAGGACACATTAATGTCAAACAAAGGGTTAATGTAGCACCGCAGCTCAATCTTTCCCTTTGGATATTAGATTTCCCTCCTAATGTCACATCACAAACCTGAATGTAGAGGAAAGAGGAGTTATCTTTCCCATGTTTCCTATTTGGGATTAAGACTTTGTTTGTCATTGTGGGAAGTCTGAATTCCCAAACATCTCTGGAATGCACCGCTGCCAGCAGAAATATTAGCAGAACCGGCGACACACAGACCTCGCCTGGTGCCACGGCGGCTTGTGTGATAGTTTAGACTAAAGGCGTCGTTTTCCCCCTCCTAATCTCAGCCTGGCTGCTATCTGGTTCAAGGCCACGGCGTCTATGGGGGTGAAACGGGAGGTCTTGTTTTGACACTTTGGGACGACGGGCTTTGTTCCTACTTATCTCACTCCTGTGTGACATACCCCTACACGCCGCGTCTCTGTGATGTCTGGCTGTAAGATAGCAGGCCGTGAAGACGCTCTGTTCATCTGACAGACGGATACTACACATCCTTCCTTTGACCAGTGGAAGGCAAAACATACCGCGGGAGATTGTGTGTAAGAATCTTGGCAGTCAGGATATTAGAGAGACGAGTGTTTGTCTTTGTTTGTCTCCAGGGTGGCGGAGTAAAACTCTGGCTCAGTCCATATCAGTTGATTTCATCGCCAACTCAGCGTTAACAGTCGAGTGAACAAACAACTGTCACACAGGAAAACGTGCCATAGTCCCAGCCATGAAATACTTCCACTTTGTTTCATGAATCCTCTGAAGGGATCGGCTTTCAGGGACATTTGCAGGACGCCATTACCTTGTTTACTAATGAATAAACTTCATTTAATCCCGGAGGTACAATGGTTTCCGTTTTCCCTTTCAATGTCAGTGTGACCCGGTCTAATTTGATATATTGTTTCAGAGCTCATATTGTGAGAACCTGTGTGTGTATCCATTACTCGTACGGTCCATGGTAGTCCACTTTGTCTCAGGACGCCTCCTCCCTCCCTCCCTCCCTCTCTCCCTCCCTCCCTCTCTCCCTCTCCCCTCGCTGCAGTACCTGGGTGTATTGTTTCCAGGAGAGCCCACGTGATGTGTTCAGATTATGTTTCAGCCCGGGGATTTGGAGCGTCCATACGTCTTGGGTGTAGTAGGAGTCGGCTCCACAGGGTACAGACAAACAAGTTACCCCCCGGCCCGTTTCTCCCTCTAATCCCATTGAATGGCGGCGAGAGGTGAGAAACTCTATCACACATAAAAAGCACAGAGGCCTCATTTTACACACTCGGATCTGAGTCGCTACTAAAATTCCCAGCGTCTCAAACATCGCCCGCTGCTCCAATAAATGGATTTGTGCTTCCTGCGACGCTCTGGCCCGTACCCTTACATTTGCATGAGGGCGTTTAATCAGAAAGCGAGCGTGACTGTGTACGTGAATTTCCCAAGGCTGCACTGAGGAAGGGATTAGATCGACGCCTCCTTTTACGGCGACGTTTCGATACATGTCGCTCGACTTGCCTCACAACATCCACAACAATGTTGAGTCTGAGATCGTGACAAGAGAATAGTCCTGATGTAGAAGGTTGTGCCAATGGAGACGGCCCCAAGGCAGTTTCCTCTCCATGAGAACTCTGGGTTGTGACAAACACAAGGGCCTTTGGCTTAAAGGAGCCAGTGAGCTCATGATTACAGGGACAAAATCAGGAAACAACACACAAATCTTTTAAAAATGATCATTATGTTTACTTTTTGTTTCATCCTCATTGTTAAAACCGCCAAAATATGAATGCCAGATTTGCCAAAACAGCAAAAGTGACTCACCAACAGCAGCAGCACGGCTCCAAGAATGCTAAAGTTAGCCGAGCCAAGCTATAATGAGTCACGGCGACCAAGTGAGACTGCAGCAGGAACATCGCGCCCCATTGACCTGAGGATGTGTGTGTGTTTATGGCTCTAAAGTGAGAGAATTCATTCAGTCATTACATAGCACAGTGTCACCCAAGCTAGGCTCCATGTGTGTGTCTGCGACGTAACAACACTCTGTCCCTCCCTCTGCTCCGTCCAGGTGTCCTCACACTGACCTCCTTCCTATCCCAACTGGCTCTGCAGCTGCCTGAATGCGTCTCTATGGAGACGGGAGGTAAAGATAATGAACCCTGACCCTCATTTTCACCTCAGAATGTTACTGGGTCTTGATCGACACGTGTTGTACAAGTGTTTTAAGTCTGGAAAAGCTTTAAATGGCAGGAAATATAGGCGGGAAATGAGGGGAGACAGCTGTCCCAAGACTGTGATGTAAAGTTTAGAGGATGTGAGGACGTCCCAGTGATCATGAGCTCACTGAAGTCACTGACAGATGCGTCTCAATCTGCCTGAGTTGTTTACAGCGTCGACTCTCTGCTCCTCATTGAGACGAGACCTTGATGCGCTGTGTCTCCATAACGCATGACTGGCATTCCTACAATGGCATCCAGGAGCAAATTACTTCCACCTTATTAGCAACCTAAGCGAGCGTGTGCAGCTCTTGTTGAGAGTAAATTGATACTAAGGACCGGAATTAACTCTGCGTTATAGTGACAAATGAGTTTAGGCTTTGTCTCTGATTGACTCCTCTCTCTGAACGATAAGGATCTGAGGAGAATCCAACGTGTTGAGCGGAGGCGGTGAGTTGTTTACCGTCGTAGACAGAGTGCTCTATATGCTCTATATGCTCTGTAGGCTCTAAATGCTCTGTATTATAAACAGGAGTTGTTTATCAGCCCTAAGATCATAACTGCAGTGCATGTCGAGACACATTGTCAGGGATTCTGATCTGCCTCTGGGGGTTTGAAGGTGTCGTTAATCACTGATAGCAGCGTTTCATTGCTCCGCTCTTCCTCACAGCTGCCTCGGCTCCCTCACATGGAGGTTTAACTCTTACATTTGACTGGCACGGGATTCATTACTGTTTTCATTTACCAAGTGTTTGATCGGCCAAATGAGCTAGTTTGGATTGGTAGTAATTAAATGTTTAATGTTTACTCCACACTCATCTCCAGCTGACAGCATGTGGTCCTGCTAATCATGCAGATACTTGGCACAGACATAAATACATTCAGGCAATGTGTTCCTTTTACTAACTACAAGCTTCTACTAATAGAAATCATCATATTGCCATTTCTCTGTGCTAGCCTAGTAGCTGAGTTGCTACGTAAACAATAGCAGCAGAGTCAGCGCTACTAGCTAACTCTACTTTAGCTGCACTGTGTCTATTTAGAGCACATTTTCATTTGTGCAACGTCTTTGGGGATGTTGATGTTGACACCTTGTTTGATAGCTGTCATGCTAGTTTGCGCTCAGCTGTGTGAAGCAGCAGTGAACACTTTATGGGGTTATGGAGTTCCATTTTCATTATTAAGACAATATTTCAAGCTTAGAATGTCATTATTGGCCGATCAGAAGCGGTCGATATAGAAAGCTGTGTCATTCAGCCAGATTCGTATTAAAGTGTGTTGTTTTGCGGAGGCTAGCAGCTGTTTGCTTCATGCTGAGTCGTCCTGTGTGATGAATGCATGGTGCTCCTCTGCGGTCACTGGGTGTTGTTTTCATGCTCTGGCTGCCTGTAATTTGCTGAGCACAGCTGTGACCAAAGGTGAGATAAACACTGGGTGACGATCCAGGATGGCACTGTGCTAATGTGTGTTTCCACGACCTTTACATTGACCTTCAACTGCACCGTCGTGTCTTCAGAGCAAAGACTCAAACATTGACACACACACAGGCTGTCACACACTGTGTTGTACTCTCTGCTGGTGCTCGTTTGACAGCAGGGATTTAAACTTTGCTCATATGTCAACAACGTGCTGTCACCTGACATCCAACACGCTTAATCTCACATTCAAGCATGCAAATCTCTCACGTGTTAGCCGTCCTCATGTGCTTCAGAACACGCTCGACTTATACACGCCTGCACGTTTCCTTCAGCAGCACTCTGAGCTGTTGAAGCATTAAACCCCTTCAGTCCTGGCCTGCATAATGTTGTTGTGTCGTCTACGTATGAACACAGTTGGGTGGATTTCTAGGTTTATTACTTTATAATGTTTGGTTATACAAAGCCATTAAATGTGTGTTAGAGCCACAGATGTAGACGTTAGAGCTGAAAGGGCAGAGGCTGAAGTTGCCCTTGTGATTGCAGAGGGAGGTTTCTAATCCATTTACAGAGAGACGGGTCGCTCTGCAGGATGTGAATGAACACTCAGTGATAGATTCTAATTCCAATCGTCATAGTCAGCTGACGAAGCGGTCGGGCCGGCTTCATGTGAGTCTGCTTTTAAAACAAGACCTTTATTTGTGAGGAGAGGCTTTCGTTTTCTGTTCTTAGAGAGGAGGAGGAGGAGGATAACAAACACAACCTGCTGACGTGTTTGTGACCAGTACAATGAAATGATGCCGTGACCCTAATGTCATACATGTGACACGTGTGCTGAGTGTTTACTTAGAGACATAAAGGAGAAAATGAAAGCAAGAATGTGAATAAGAGGAATTTAGCAGTAAACGCAGGCTTGCTTGGCTGCTTCACTCTTCAAACCTGTGACCTCATGAATACAGATTTTCAGCTCAGATTTCAGAAATTTGTGTCAAACTGACAAACTGCCCCCCCCTTCCCTCTCTCATCACCCCATAACCTGTCCTCCAACACCGTGATTGTCCGTGTCAGACCGTCTCAGGTGAAATGGCGCTAATAACCCCGGCCTCAGGCAAGGTCTCACTCTGCTCCATCCACGCCAGCTACTGCTCAATTAAAGGGACAGGACGCTTGAAAGCTGCCCTTTTAGTGATGCACCTCCCGTTCCTGCGTCCAGTCCGTCTCCTGTTAATGTGAGGTCACGACCCAGGATTCTGGTCTGGAGCCACATGGAGTAAAGTGGCCAGTGTGTTTGATTCCTGTGTTGACATGATTTCACACCTGAGACGAGCTGAATGTGCAAACCAGGGTTTGGTTTATGGAGCAGCGTGTGGGCGTGAGTGGCAACGATCCCTGCTCGCACCAGTAACTCAAGCTGAAGTTAGACTGACAGCTACAGGAAATGTAGGCGTCTTCAAAATAAATCACAACACTCTTCACAGAATAATGCCAGGAATGCTTTGAACGCCACAGACGGATGATGAGTAACCTTACACCCGTGTGTTAGGTTTGGGTTCTCCTGTACACAGAGAGCAAACAATACAGAAAAATCTGACCTGATTTCCTGACATAACAATGCTGAAACAGCCTTCAATCGTCAAATTAGACAAGGTGCAATTACTGCAGAGGGGAAACGGCCTGCAGCTCTCTGTGAAACACACACCGCCATTGTTATGAGATCAGGCCTTCCTAAAGATCTGCACCTTCAAAACATAAAGATATTAATGTTTTGATATTTTAAATCCAATGAACAAATTGACTCAACAAACAAACGAGTCTTTGTCCTGTCAGTCAAAGCCGGCAGACAAAGGAAAGAGGTTTGGTGGTATTAGTGAGAGACTGCAGACGCCAACATTAAGCTGAAGACTTTACTGATACATTAAATGAGAATCTGCAGCTAAACCTCAAACCAAGCAGGCTTTCTTTTTTCCTGCACCTTTTAGTCTGACGTGTTGTTGTTCTTCTTCTTCTCTAATGTGTGCAGTCTCAGTTTAGTGCACCAGATTGGCCGCTGCTGTTGTTCTGTAGCCAAACTACAAAGTTTGACTTCCTGCCAGGGCCGAGTGAAGGCGGCCGGTCTAATCAAAGCCTAATGGCCTCAGATAGATCAGCAAAGCTCCCGGCCTCCTCTGCCTGCACGTTGCGGTCCAGGCGCGTGAAAGCTGTCGGTAAATCACCGCAGCAATCAGGCGATGTGTTTTCACAAATATTAGATGAATTAAAGCACACAGATGTGCATTATGCAAAGCGTTTCTGCTAATGCCTGTGATTGTTTGTTGAGTAGTAAAGGCAGGGGAAGCAACACTCGATGTGATTACCGCCTAATTTCCAGTGTGTGTGGAGACTGAAAGGTGTTAATTCATACACCGTGTTTCACCTCCTCTGCATGTGTCACACACGCTCCGTCCAAACATGTCCACTTAGAGGCCATTTCAGATTTAGCTCTTGTCTAAAGGAGGAGAACATTTTGGAGCGACACGACGCTTCAGAAGTGAACTTGGCTCCAAACGAGCTGAGCGCCGATGTTCAGAGAGCGAGTGTGAAACGCTTTCAAACTCAAATTAACTTCAACCTCGTCAATGGCAAAAAAACAGGAATTAATTTAGTGAGGAGTCGGTGTTTAATGGCTTTTACAGCCGCAGTAAAGCAGAGATTTCACTGGGAATGGATTCAGACTCCTCCTGGCTCCGGCTCACACTCTTTAAGATGCAATAGAGATACTGTGAAAACAATGAGGTCGGCCAAAGGAGCCCGAGATGAGATATAAGCACCATATAAACCACTTTAGCTCTCCCTCTCTCTCCCGCCGCCTCGCTCTCTCTCCCCCTGCCATCAGGTTTCAAAAGCCCCTGAATGATTCCAAGAGGTTTATAAGACGGCTCCATAAATCTGTCACCGACTGACAGAGCCGCTAAAGCAGCTGTGGAACAATGGCCGCGTTTAGATTTGACGTGTGGTGCTGGCGTTCGCTCTCAGCCGAGGGAAGCCAAACGCTGTAGCTGCTTTTATTGTGGCCGCTATCTGTTGGGCTCACGCCAGGCGGCGGGCTCGTCATCATGAGGGGATGATAAATAAATCATAAGCTTAAACGATAGAGTTTCAATCCGGGGACGTAATTCACATGGCAGGAGATTCTTTTCTGAAACGAGCCGCCGGCATATTCAGATATTCAACCTCGGCGCCTCAGGAGGGTTAAATGATGTTGAAGAGGCACAGGAAATGAGCCGGCCCTCTTCAAAAATCAACACGTGCAGCCGGTAATCACGAGCGTCGAGAAATTGCTTTGCATCGGTTGTTTTTGTTATCATAAAGAGCCCCTGAGATAAAAACCATTATGGGCTGGAAACAAGGCCAAATTACAGGGTGCAGCCTCATCTCATCACCGCTCAGCATGGAGAATGATCAGCATGGACGCCGCCGCCGCCGCCGCACAGATATGCACTTAACACAACCAGCAACAATGACGATTTCATGGCTGTCAAAAGTGTCATTATGGCTTCAGAGTGCCTGTGTGAAAGCGTTACTCTGGCAACGCTAAAAAGCTCAAATAAAGGTTGAAGAAATCCAATAATTATCAGTTTGGCTTCTGTTTTTATCACAGTAAGTATTTATGTTGAAGAAGCGAGCAGAAAGGGGCAGAGAGTGAAGGGAAGGGAGGAAGATCTGAGCCTGTCGTGTTGCTGTGATGGTTGTTAGGAGGTTAAAAGCTCCGAGATTCTGGCTTCAGTCAAACGAGCCCGAGGGTCGGAGGGGGCAAACAAGCTGACTGGCTCCCGTCCACCAGCGAGGCTTTGTAGTTGTTCCTAACTCACCTGACTCACCTGGTTTGTCCCTTTTGACCTTCACCAGTTCCCCCATGATGAGAAAGGATTTAGTGGCTTCTGTTCTCTGCCGCTGCTGCCAGGACTCCGAAATGGAACGGAGCCATCATTGCTTTTAGTCAAACCTGTGCTTTGGACTGAAAGGCCACAGAACGGATCAGAAGAGGTTCAGACTCTACAAACAATCACCGTCTGTGCCTGAGAGCAGCCAGCAGCTCCTCCTCCTCCTCCTCCCCTCCTCATCCTTCTATTAAAGGCTCTGACAAACAATCTCCTGCATATACTCAACTACAAATAACTTCAGCTTCATCATTCTTCACATCTTGGTTTGACTCATAAAGGAAAGCAGTTAGTTTGTCCTCCAGCTGCATCACGTGCTTGAGTCGCTGGTTCTCTTCTTACCCCGAACTCTGAATCATGTTCTCTGATCTTTATCTGAACACAATCCATCTGCGAATCATCTCACACACACACACACACACACACACACACACACACACACACACATCCATCAGTCCCTCATCACTCCAGCATGAGTCTAACCGATTGATAATTTTGTTATATAACTATTAAAATGTCCCATGAATACTTGTATGTTTTCATTGATTGACAGTCACACACACACACACACACGGTTTCCTGTTTGTTGGTGTGTGTGTGTGCTGATCTGAACACATTCAGAGTGATGACATGTTATCTTGTACTTATGTTGTGTATTCTTCTTGTATCTTTGTCGTGTTGTGTTCACACACGTCAGCGCTCTAATCCGGTGTGTGTGTCGTGTCACGATGCACCGGTGGAGAGAATAAAGTGATGACATCATGGCTGAGCCGCTTGTTTCAGATGAACTTCAGTCTTTACACAGCGAACATGAAGCTAATCCTCCCTCTGCACAATCAAGGCGGCTCGTGGTCGTCGGGGATTTTACCCGGAGCGCTGTGAAGCTCCGAGGATCAGGGGAAGCAACGCAGCCGCCGTAATTGTTGGATGCCAGGGCTGCGTGGAGATCAGGCTGGGGTTTTTGGAGCTTTGAATGTTTGACCTGGGCGCAGCAGCGTTCCGCTTTCAATGTTCCTTTATTCCAGCTGAGCTCCTGACGCACGCCGGCTCGATGCAGTTGTGTTCAATCTAACCGTGAGACGGATTCGTTAAGAGTTTGCATCCCTGGAAGACGAGCTGACATGTTGATGCACATTGGGTTTGCTTCCCTGCACGCCACATCCCAACTGTCTCCTCACATATAAATCCCTTCTTTTTCTTGTGTATTATCTTCAGATTGGATCTCCACTCGCCGCAGGCTTCCGCCGAATTTTTAACAACTCCAGTCTGCTTTTCCAGTCCGATAGTTTTTCCTTTCTCCCCTCAGAAACAATCACAACCAAAAATCCAGACCTTTGTTTTCCTCCCTCTTTATTTTCTTTCTGCTGATTTTAATGACTTATTACTTGTTTCCTTGTTTTGAGACTTTGAGATAAATGCTATCACGCCGGCGAGATTGCCAACATGAACATGGGGACACAATGACATCATTGTTTGGTTAACACATTCTGTCCGTGCCATTTAAAAGTCGATTATTGTTCTGGGCCGTGTTTACGAACGGCACAAGTGACGTCCGGGCGAGAAGGACATCTAATCTCTGAGCGCTCACTCCAGCTTTCTGTTCACACACCGGGCAGCAGGTGCATAGCTCAGATTCCACACACATCCAAAGCCTCCTAAGTATTTAACTTCCAGGTTAAAGATTACTTAAATACATCTTAACTGTCTAAATATTCACCTGCAGAACATTCCAGCAAACTGCAGGCATTGAATACCAAGACACTTTCCTGTTGAATTTTCATGAAGGACAACCTGTACTGAACACACACACACACACACACACGCACGCACGCACGCACGCACGCACGCACGCACGCACGCACGCACGCACGCACGCACGCACGCACGCACACACACACACACACACACACACACACACACACACCCTGACCCTCTGCTGTGAGAGCTTTTAGCAGGTTTTCAAGAGCTGGTCCGTCTCTTCCTGCGGCGGGTGAAGCTGAATCCTGTAAAGCAGGGGTGGTGTGTTTATACATACACGCACACACACACACACACACACACACGGCCTCCTCTGGGCCTTCTTATGTGGCGCTGCAGCTCAATCTATTCGAAAGTGCAGCCTTGAAACGCAGTGCCATTGGGCCTCTGTGTGTGTGTGTGTGTGTGTGTGTGTGTGTGTGTGTGTGTGTGTGTGTGAGAGAGTAGACGGTGAATCGCTGTGACCTTCTGTGAGTCTCTGTGCGGCCTCCTGCCTCTTGACTTCTCTCTCAGTGTCTGTCGGTCTCTTGACTTCCACGTCTGGATCTTTGACTCCTTCGCCGTCTGCTGATGTCTTTTTCTCGGCGAGGTTGTTATGTACACAGCTCACCGCTGCCAGGATGAAGGATTCGTCTCCAGCTGAGGCTCCTCAGGATGGAGACGTGTCACAAAGAGGGCACGGAGAAAGCAGCCATTTTGTTGTTTTCTTCTGTGGCGTTATCTTTTAATGTTTGGGTCAGAGACACATCTGACCTCATAAACACATAGAATGAGCTCATATAAAGGTCACAACCTTATAATATTGCCATCAAGCCTTGAATCAGCAACTTGGATTTAGTTTGTCAATCAAACTGAATGAACTGCTGCATTCTACACTCAGTTATGTTCAAGCTAGCTGTGTTACAACAGCTGCATGCAGTCCTAGCTAGCTGAAAAGTAGCCTAACAGAACACATGTACAGTGAGGAAACGTCAACGTCAACACACCAGAGGTCTCATTGTTATGTAAATGTGTAGTTTAACGAAAGAGGCTGCTACTATGTCGCTCACTAGCACAACTTAATAATTTAATAGTAATAATAACCTAGTATACTGTGTGAAATGATTTGTGTGTGTATAACATGTGGGATAACTTTGTGTTTACAGTGGAATAAACCCAGACTGAACCACTGCAGTGTCGTGTTTCGCCCTGAAGCGGATCGTCACCCTCTGACAATACGGAATGCCTCACACACACACACACACACACACACACACACACACACACACACACACACACACACACACACAGATAGATAGATATCATATTTCACATAATAAAGTCATTTGTCGTCCTCAGCCTCCCTCCGTGGCTCAAAGGTGGAGATCAAAGTTGAGACTGTGATAAAGTGAGCAGGTCGTCTGTACAGAGTGAACACAAGCTGGATGTATGTTACATGTTCCCTGTATGTGAGAACAGCTATAACAATAGTAACTGTGGGGCGTCGTCACCTGACACTGTGATGACGAAGTTAACAACCTACAGGATAGAAAATGTTTCATACTTTGATCATCTGCAGGCTTTAAATCCATAAACTGAGATGTGAGGAGTTTACAGTCTGTTTGCCTCAATCTCATTATATTAAATCAGTTTTGTCTCTTAAAATAACAAACAAGCTCCATGATAGTTTCTGTAAATAGAATCCAGCTGTCTTCCTGTGATCGTCGTGACAAAGCAGCACATAAACACATAAACACATAAATGTCAGAGTCATTTTCCCCAAATCCTTCCTGCGACTGCGTCGCTAACGAGCGCTAACGTCCGACTGTAATTGGAGGATCTGACTGATGCGGTGATTTACAAACTCTGTGGATCTCCTGTTGAATCTTAATGGGACACTTTCTGCTGCTGAGAGTCCACGTAGGATCAGATCCCCCAGAGACCCCCAGAGACCCCCAGAGACCCAGACTCCAGCTGCGGCCCGGCTGTGAGTCTGGATCCAAACAGCAAACGCTTCATTTCAGACCTGAGACAGCAACATAGAAAAGGTCTGAACATGTTAAAGTAGACAAAAGTAAAAAAAAGACTAAATAAAATGATGAAGTTAATATTTCTAATTATTATATTTGCAGAATAAATATATTCACTGAGACTTTGTTGTTTACAGACTCGTCAGTAATCTGCAGCTTTTTATCCTGGATAATAAAACAAATTCAATTTGCGAAAGCGAGATTGAATATCGCCACGACAACCTCGGCCAGAAATTAAGAGACCCTCGCCTTACATTGTTGCTATGGAAACAGAAATTCCAATTATAAAAAATCCATTGGTTTTTTTTCCACTTATTTTTTTAAAACAAAATTCAACAGCAAAACGTTCATAATAAAGCATCTTTGTGTGATTTCATGATTACACAGCTCCTCCTCGTCTGCAGATGTTTGATTGGAAACTAAAGGAAAACAAAGCAGACAGAAAAACATCCAGATGAAGTCGATGAAGCTGTTTGACTAAAAGCTGCCGTCTCAAAATTGCTGTGTTGTAAAATGACGGTTGAAAATTGCACTTAGCAGCAAAGAAGGAGATGAAACCTGGTGTTGATCTGACTGCTAACCTCTGATCAGTACACACACTTCCTGCTAAGTGAGACGTCTTGAGTGCATGGACCTGCTGATTGATTGATCTCTAATTCAGCTCCCCGTCTCTCTGAAGTGACGAAGCAGAGTCCACAGCATTAAACACACCTGGCTGCGGCGCTCTGCTATATTTTTCATCCAATGTGTTCCACTTATGAAGTAAATTTGCGAGGTGAAGTAAAGATGGTGCAGATGAATGGAACGCTGCCATGTCAGACTGAGGAGCTGAGGAGGAACGCAACACGTGATCACATGTGAGGCCAGGACAGAACCAAGGCAGGGACGGGTTCAACCAGGACGACCAAGGACGAGGAAAAAGGGATGCATCATGTCCTACACAGAGCTCAAGCTTCCTCAATGATGGACCGACTGAAGCCCTCAGTGATAGAAGAGAAGAATATGTGAGTAAACATTTATTTATTTGCTTTCATAAGAAGAATTAAGTTTGCGTGTCAGACAACAGAAACAAAAGCTTTGGAATGGAACCTGAGCCTGTGTGTGTGTGTGTGTGTGTGTGTGTGTGTGTGTGTGTGTGTGTGTGCAGAGCTTTATTCTGTAACATGATCTGGATCCATACAGGCTCATCCAGACTCTCTGCTCTGGATGCATCAGCACGCAGGCTATTGTTCGGCAAAAGTCATGGCCTTGAGGAAAAAAAGCTTTCCCTTCGTCTTGCTGGAGTCCTTCTGGTCCCGTTAACACAGATGAGCTGAACACTGACACCACTGTGCTGCACGGCACAGAGGGAATGAAGGACGACCTTAAAGATCGTCCTCAACCCAAAGGTCTCAAACTGCAGCCTCCTTCTCTAACTTCAACCTTTCCTTCTTTCTCCAGTGCGCTAACATTAAGAGGTGAAATGCTTTATAGATGTTTGTCACCGTGGTTTCTGCAGGTGAGAGAGTCGTCTCACAAAACCGCCCGTTCAGCAAATCCTGAAGAAAACAGAAGAAGGGATTGGAGTTAAAGAAAGATAAAGGAATGGAGGCTGAGAGGAGAAACGCTGAGTGGAAACTTAAACGTCTGTAGGAAACTTTATTTCCACATCAGCAGGTATGAACAACAACAACAACACAGACACACACAGCATCATGCTCATAGACTGCTCTGCATTTAGACCAGAGACATTCAGTCCTAATGTTCCTCCTCTTCCTCTTTCTTCCTCTGGGCTGCAGACGCAGGATGAAGGAGCCACTCATCCTCAGATGATTCATCTCTCCGTGCTTCACAGTTTCAGATGAAATCCTTCAGCCGAGCCGGAACGTCAGAGTGCGACGTCATCACAGTGATGCATTCAGGGACTCTGTTGTGTTTCGAGACCGTTCCTCCCGACGCCATCACTTCAGTCACACCGTCATGTGCTGAAGGAGAAAAACGTCGCCTCTGCTCTCCACCTCCTCCGCTGGGAGGTCAGGGGCCCTGTGGAGGTCAGGACAAACACAAGTCCTACTCATTCTAATGTATTTTTAGTATTATTTCTGTTTTAAATGCATTTTGTTTCCATTCAAGCTTGTTCCTTTTGATGAGTATTAATGGCTTTCCATATTTTTGTTCAGTTCATGGCTGAGTTCCCTCGCCCTCGCCCTCCTTCTGTTTCTGTCTTCTGGCGTCCCTGTGTGTGAAACCTGCAGACTGACCCGTCTCACTGCGTCACGCCTAACCCTGCACATGTAACCACACCGGCTACAACATGAAGACTCATTTTACACTCTTGTGTTAATGTACAGAGGCGCCTGCTGCTGGCACCGGGCCAACTGAGAGGAACAGGGCGGCAGGAAGTGGGACGACTGGAGAACAGGTTTGTCCCCCAGCGGGTAAAGGAAGAGTCCCACCTGCTCTTCTTCTTCATCATCACATTCACAGAAGCACAGGTTTACGGTGCACTTAAACATGAAGTTACTTTATAATAATAGAGTTTTTGGGTCTAGACAGGAACTGGTTTGAACTGGTTTGAGCTGGAAGAGGGAAATAGCAGTTTTCTCTCTTGTTGTGTGTGAAGTGATTTATGTGTGTAGAGATGTGAGTCCTGGGATCCTGCAGCTCCTCCTGCATGACATCACTGATTTCGTTTGGCCCTCAGGAGAGACAGACAGTTTGTCTTCAATATCAACTTTTTGCTGGATTCTGCCTAAACAGACGATGTGTTATTCATACGGAATATTTTAATATTTACAGCCTGCAGAGCTCAGGGGGTCGGAGCGGAACAGACAGACGGCAGGTTCAGGGTTCAGCTCACTCAACAGAGACTCACTCACGACAACAGCCTGTCTGTCTTTCTGTCTGTCATTCTGTCTGACGGTGGCAAGACATTTAATTGGCAAATAAAGTGATTCTGATTCTGATTCTGATTCTGATTGGTGTCAACATTTAAAATATCTAAACGTCGCCGTGAGACAGGTCGGCGTGAGACAGGTCGGTGTGAGACAGGTTGCTGTGAGACAGGTCCCTGTGAGACATGTCGCAGTGAGACACGTTGCTCTGAGACACGTAGCTGTGAGACACGTAGCTATGAGACAGGTGGCTGTGAGACAGGCCGCTGTGAGACAGGTGGGTTTGCTTCAGTGTGAAGAAGAGGAGAAGGTTCCAGCCCAACGTTCTTCATCTGCAGCTGAAGAGGTGAGAGCATTTTCCTCCATGGACTAAAGCTACAATTAAATGTCTTTCTGAGCACACACACACACACACACACACACACACACACACACACACACACACACACACACACAGACTGCAGATCAATACATAACAGTCTTGTCTCCGTTCTAAGCCGCCCTCTTCTTCCTCCTCACTCTCCCACTCCTTCTCTTCTTCACACAGGGCACAGCTTGTCGATGAAGAAAGTGTTGCATATGAAGTGCATTCATCTTTTCTTTTATGCTTGGTTTCCTGCGGCTAAGTGCCCCCGTGATGAAAACGGTGGCAGAGTGCCGCCGCTCGCTCCCACCTGCTCCCCTCTGAGTGGCTCTGCTCCTCCTCCTCCTCCTCCTCCTCCTGGGAGCTGAGACGTGAGGCAGGAGACAGGAGACAGGAGACAGGAGACATGAGAGCTCCAGGACCAAGCATGACAGGTTCTTCATGTTTAGCCTCAGTGAGTGGACTCAGACGCTCTACTGGACCAGACTGCAGTTTAACCTGAGCTTTACTTCTCCACTCTATAGGAGAACGTCTCATATTTTACATTTCCTTTACTTTCATTTTACATTTCCTGCTCTTGAAGGCATCACAGCAATGAAATCGTCACTGTGAAGTCCATCTCCACATCTTCTGTCTCATCTGGGCATGGATCCATCATGAGCATCAGGGTCCAGTGGCTGCTGGGTGGACTTGGTTATGTGAGTGTGATGTAACCTTTACTAAAGGTCAGTTCACACTTCTACCAGCAGAGGGCGTGGGTTCGTAACTCTACAGGAGTCGTGCTGTGTTTCTATGGGAGTCATTTACTCCACACAAACTGAATTATTCAACCAATTTAGATCCATTTCAGAATCTATAATCAATACTGCCTCTGACCTCCAAAGATACTTCCCAACATGCACCTGGTTGACCTTCATCTGTGTCTTTTCCATGAGTAAAGATTAATCAGGATGAAGATGAATCCACTTCAGCTTCATCAAAGCTCCATGGTCACTGTTGAACTCACCCAGGTTCAGATGTCCCAGAGCAAATACTCACATATAAGAAAGATACATGAGATAAAATATATGATTTAAAAAAAAAAAAATAGATATAGGATAAAAAGAAATCTGCATAAATATTCCATTCATATTCACCTCCTTCAGTTCTGTCATAAATTTATATAAATGAAGTCTTTTAATGAGCAAGCATCTGTGTGAGCAGGCAGCCCGCACACGCCGCTTAGATCACTGGTAATGGTCCTGTACCGCCACCTAGTGGATCTGTGCAGAACCTCCTCTGTTTCAGTTTAAGGTTATTGGGAAAAAACTGAAAATGGAGGATATTTTTATTCCTAATCGTCCAAAATGTACATATTATTAGTGTTAAATGTGATCTGTGTCTATTTTATATCTCTTATTTTAGATTCAGCAGGTGGATTGAATAGATTGCATAAACAATCATTAAACACTTAACGATATGAAAACACACACACCTTCAAGTTTAATAGAGCAATATACTGTAAACAGTCAAAGTGTCACTTCAGATCTACGCTGTAGGATCATTACTATTGTTGTTGATATTGTTTTAAAGTCTTATTCTGATCTCATCCAGGATCAGAGACGAGACGCCGCTGTGCCTCATCGGTAGCCTTTTGGCTCTCGTGGCTCTCGTGGCTCTCGTGGCCCTCGTGGCCCTCGTGGCTCTCGTGGCTCTCTTGGCTCGGCCCGTGTCCATGTGTGCTGCCGTGTGTGTGAACTACCTGGAGGTGTAAACCAAACAGAGCCCAGTCAGATCTACGAGCCACTGCGGGGCTGCTGGGGAGCCGGACTGCAGTTTGGTTTGGCCACCGTGCAGCCAGAGGCACCCCCCCCCTCCTGCTCCCCCCCGCCACTCCCTGCTCCCCCGGCCCCCCCACCCTGTCAGCTTTCATGTGGTGGAGACATCCATCTGTGTGGAGACAACTGGATTACAGCACATTGAGTTCTGCCTCTCTGTGGCCTCGTTTCCAGAGCTGAAAAATGCAGCTTTTCACTTCCTGGGCTGCTTTTATGAAATAGTTCTGCTTTTCTCTCTCAAAGTGAATGTGACACCTTTAAAAAAAAAAAAAGCTTATTTACGGCCCTGCTGTGTGGTATTCTTCAGCACAAATACAAAACCTAAAGCCTTTTGACTTCATGGAATAATAAATAACAATGAGTATTAAAGATGACATCTAAAGCTTTAATAGGAAAAGGAAAAGATGTGAGCTGAAGTTGTGATTGATCACAGAATGATCTGAGTCAAGCTGCTTTCAATCACTCTGACTCTGTTGTTGTCATAAATCACCTCCGGCCCCAGCGGCTCTGGGGACACGGCGGGTAATCTTCCTCATAAAGACCAACAGGCCATCACAAATACATCACAGACATGAGAGGGAAGGATTAGATCACTAATTATGAGTGTTGGGACGTAAATATGCCTCAATAAAACAAAGATATCTGCTATAAAACCTCAGAACGCTCAGGATAGAAGACAGAAACCTTCCTACAGTGGGTTCTTCATGTTGCTCTGTGTCTGCTGCGGTGCAAAAGACAACTTTGATGAGTCTATTTTCTCTTAACTCCCCCTTAAAATGCTTTATGAATCTGAACAATGTCTCCTATGCAGTTTGCGTGGGTTAGGGTTAGGTGTGTGTGTGTGTGTGTGTGTGTGTGTGTGTGTGTGTGTGTTGAACCAAACTCTCTTTTCACTTCTCTGTCTCTCTTTTCCTCAACAGAAAAGTAAAGGTTAATGTTATTTTAAACTTTAAATCTTTGTGTGAGCCGGTGAGTTCCTGCTCCTCTTCATCAACCACAGCTGATGCAGATCTGGTCAGGTGGCTGGTATTGATCAGCAGATGAGCTCCAGCCTTGAAGCTCGTTCTGCTCGTTGTTGCTCTGAAACAGAAACACGTTCATATTTGCTCCTTTAACTGTGTTGGGTTTTAATGATATTTACCTGAAATACTGCAGAACATGACCCCGCTGTGTGTGTGTGTGTGTGTGTGTGTGTGTGTGTGTGCACGCGTGTGTGTGTGTGGACGCTCAGGTGTCTCTCATTACTAATCAACCAGTGTCTCCCTTTAGAAGCAGCTGCATTTGGCCCCGCCCACACGCACGCACGCACGCAAAGGGCTGCTGAAGTGGTCGATGTTGAGGCCACTGGGGTTTATTTTTGTGTCTTTTGATGAAGATGATGAAGATGATGAAGCTTCATGAAGCGTTGAAGCTTTCCATCTGATTGCCGGACACACGGGCCGAAGCTTCACAGCGCTTCATCTGCTCTGCTGTGCCATCAAGTTTGTGTGAAGTGTATTTGTCATGTGCACAGTAGAACACACAGGTCCTACTGAAGATTGAAATCCTTTGTGACGTGACATTAACAGCAGCAGCAGATTGAAATTGAATTGAATTTAGTGCAATGAAAAGATTGAGCAAAGTACTAAGTATAAGAGAAAATGGAATAAAGTGCAGACCAGTCTATACACAAGAGAATAAGAAACCCCTTGGAGGCGCCCGGGAGCAGTTTGGGGGTTTGGGTGCCTTGCTCATGGGCACAGATTTAGAATTATTCCCAAAACCTTGTGTTCATTGGTTTGAGGGTCTGATTCCTTTTTGGGCCGTCCTCATTTCTCATAGTTGGTTGACATTTCTCAAATAGTCCAAATGTCCAGTTTCTTACTGGTTTGACACTTTAGGGTTATATTCTAGTTGAGTGAAACGACTCCAGACTTTTCCACCGGGCGTCACCTCCGCTGCTCTGTCCTCCTTGCTGCTCTGTCCTCCTTGCTGCTCTGTCCCCTCTGGTAACTGGACACCTGCTCTGACTGACAGGCAGCAGCAGAGATTCCAGCTCTTCCTAATTGGATTTGGGAGGCGTCCTTCCTCCTCTGATGGCCTCATGTTCGCCGCCTCAGGCCTGTTGTGAGCCACTTCCTGCCCGCACTGAGAGCCAGTGTCCTCCTGAGAGGCCTCTCTGCCCGCACGGCCCCGGCTCCTCAGACCCTTATGGCCCGTGTAGGACTTTGACAACAGCAGCATCAGAGCGACGAGGCCCTGAGCTGGGAAAACAAACAGCAGCAGCGAGGCCGAGCCGCCGCCGCCGCCGGCCTCCACGACGTTTCCTCAAATATCTTTAAGTGGTTTTCCAACCAAATGAATCCAGGAAATGAAACTTAAGATGAAAACTATTGAAGCGTACTGCATTCATCAATTTGCATCGCTACTAGAATGTCAGCGTTCCCTCCCAAAGTTCTGCTTCACTCCAGTTTGTGTTTACAGAGTGAGCGTGCAGACTGAGGCTGAGGCTCTACTGTAGTCATGTGAAAATGACAACTTCATGAAGGAAATCTGATCGTTCCAACACAGACTGTTGCTGCGTTCGAGTGTCATGGGAAATTGGGAAAATAGAGAGATTAACTTGGTCTAAATTCTCTGGTTTAACATCAAACGTTCTTTGTTTCTCCTGATGGCAGATCTCAGTGAAACTCAATAAGAAGCTCTGCAGCGTGTTGAGTCAGATACTGTGTGTGTGTGTGTGTGTGTGTGTGGTTGTAGAATGTGAGCATCTACAGTTCATGATTGTGCCCTGGACCACAGTCTGACAGGCAGGAAAGTCGTATTAAATGAGCTCTTAGGTCTGAGAGCATCAGGCTGAGGCTCGCTGAGGGCAAATGACAAATAACTCTGCTCAGGGGGGGGGAAAGAGAAGAGAGCGCTGAGCTGCTCCATCCATTCCAGAGAGGAGAAGAAGAAGTCCAACATCAGCGCTGAGTGATTAGAATAACAACAGAGGGCAGACAGCAAGTGTAGATCTCTGCTGTGGAACATACGTGACCGCCAAATTCATTTCTCAGCCTGCTGCCGCCACAGCGTTTGATCTGGCTCTGTTTCTACACGTCAACAGCCCTCTCCGTGTGTGTGTGTGTGTATGACTCACACACACACACACACACATCCATACGTACACACAGGCCTGTCCTCCCCCGTGTGAGGTAGTGCTGGAAGCAGGGAGGCAGGGGAGGGAAGCTCTTATATTAATGGCCGTGGTTAACCTGGGAGGGTCAAACCCATTGGACCTGTTGATGGATCTGGTCTGCAGGAGCCCTCGCTCTTACTCTCCATACACACACACACACAGACACACACACACACACACACACACACACACACACACACACACACACACACACACACACACACACACTTGTCCACATGTGTGCAGGCACCGTTGTTCATCCATCCGAGTGTTCAGTTACTGCAGCATGATCACCACCGTGCAGACTTGATGACAACTAAGCGACTATGATGATGATGATGATGCTTTTAATGTTGTGATTCTGTTCGTTCACTGGGATTTGGGGGATTAAATTTACAGACGTTGCACTTGAGTCAGAGCGACCTGCATCTTTATATTCTCTTTGTATGTTTTTGTTTGTTTGTTTTTAAATTATTTTGTTACCAAATGTTTTCATAGAATCAAAGGTTCTACAAAAATAAAGCTTCTTCTTTTCTCCTCAGTGAAGTGTGAGGCAGTTCTGGATGTAGTTGTATTCATCTTTAGGCCATAGACAACCATTCAGACTGCTGTGTTTACACTGGTTCACCACTAGATGGTAGCAGATAGTAAAGACATCTGGTTCAGTCCGGTTTGGACCTGGTGGTCAGAACAGCTGCAGAGCTCCAAGCAGAACAGCTGCACCTTCACTGAATACATGACTACCAGTCAAACAGAGAGACACTTTGGTAGCTTTGAGTGTGTGTAGGTAGCTGCTGCATAGTGTTGTGATTGTGTTGCTGTAAATGTAAACACGGGAACATAATCTCCATGAGACAAAAGGTTCAGGTTCACTCATTCTTATGTAATTGAACATAAAACAACAACAATGATGTCATGAATACAGAATTTGTGTCAAAGAAACGGCGTCCAGCGAGCGCAGCGTGTTTACACACACACACACACACACACACACACACACACACACACACACACACACACACACACACACACACACACACACACACACACACATCGCCATCAAAGCCTCGGCGTTGTGCTGCGTTCCAGATAAGGAACGTTTGATTGGCAGCAACCAGGAAGTGGCCCTGAGAAAACAAGTGTGTTTCCATAGCGCAGCATCTGAACCACGTTAGGGTCCTAATTGAATCAAGCCCACCAGGCCAGGACAGGGTTTCCCTCAGACGCCATCCATGGCCGCCGCTGACCTCAGAGCAAAACAAAGAGGATGATGTCACCAGCGAAGGGAGAGGACGAGCTCGCAATCACACGTTAGAGAAGAGGAAGAGGAGAGAGGAAGGAGGCTGAAGGAGAAGTGTGTTTGATCTCCAGTGCAGCTAAATGAATCTGTGTTTGAGTTTAAGGCAAGCGGCTCGGGTTTGGATCCATTTAACGGAGAGGTTTGTTTTTCTAACCCTAAACTCTATGACATCATTGTTTGAACTCCATCTTAAACGTTCAGATGGGCAAAACTAACTCTGAAGTCCTTTATTCAGTTTGAACAGTTTAGCATCTCTGCATCTAGTTTGTCTCCACTCCATGAGATCAGTTGGAGTTATGAACTTTGACTCTGTTAGTCTCCTGCTGGTGCTCTTGGCGACTTCCTGCTTCCTGTAGGAACACAGATGAACACGTGAGCGTGGCGTTTGGATGCAGAGGCTCTGTGGGAGTTTAGAGCCTCATAGTTTATAACATACTTTATTTATCATATTACATGCAAGTCACAATAAAAAAAAAGACGGGAAAAAGAGTCCAATAAGGCCGAAATCAAGAAGTGACAATTATTTATTTATTATTATTATTATTCACCAAATAAATGTTAGAGCCACACAGAGGCGTCCGCTCCTCTGCCTGAGCCGAGCGTCCACAGAGGCAGACCGGGGGGAGGCAGAGTGTTCGGGGGGGGGTCGAGCCTCTTCGTCTCTCCGCCCCCTCCCTCCCCCTGCTCGTCTTCAGTCCCGAGCTGAGCCCTGAGGGAGGAAGCAGCAGGGACCAGAGCCTTTCTTCACAGTGCTCCGGTGGTTCTGATCCCAGGCTGGAGCCCGTCAGTCTCTCCTGCTCCTCCTCCTCCTCCTCCTCCTCCTCCCTCTCTCCCTGCTTGTGTCGGTGCCTCGCCAATAAAATAACGACAACAAAAGCTTCTTGGCGTCCCAGCTCTCACCTGCACAGGCGACAGGCTTCACTAAAGACCCTGACCCTCCATCCAGACCCCCTCCCCCCCCAGACCTGCATCACTGCCAGCTGCCTGTCTCACCACATTAGGGCTGTTAAAGCGTCTCACTTATATTGGTGTGGGGAGTGAGTCACAGCTTTGGGAACACGTGGACGACCACAGATCATCATCATCATCATCAGAGACTGGTGTGCCAGCGCCCCACACTTTTTCCGTTCTTCACCCAGACTCTTAATTTCTTGGCTCGCTTCAATTAGACGAAGACTTTGAGATGAACTCTGGCAGACGCAGAGCGGTATGTGAAATTGGCCGTATGACTTTCTATGTGAAGATGTCGTTCTGGAGCAGCAGATCTTCCCTTAAGTGAAGACGTTTAGTCTCTAAAGCCAGACAGCCTTCAGTTAGAGCTGCGCCCTGAGTGAAAACAGCTTTTTCCACTTCTACCTCAGACTCTCGGGTCCTCAAACCTTCAGGAAACCTGGAAATGTGCTGAAGGATTTTTCCAAACATTTCCAGCCTCTCCAGGCCCGGATCACATGGCCCAGGATATGTTGGCCGCGTGTTCTTTGGCCTTCATGCGCAGCACGGCGATGCTGGACGAGCGCCTCTCGAACTCCGGCTTGGTCTCGAAGACGTGGTGGCCGTTGGGGGCCGGGGCGAGGAGGGAGTCCGCGCTGAAGAAGTTGTTGAGGGAGACGTGGCCGAACTGGTTCTGCTGGTTGGGGAAGCTCACGTAGCCGTGTGCGTCTGCGGCGGCGGCAGCGGCGGCCGAGCGGGGGGAGTGAGGGTAGGACGTCACGCAGGGCGGCGAGCCTCGGGGCAACATGCAGGACGAGACCACCGAGCCGCTGGGAGCCGGGCTGGGCCACAGGTTGTTGGGGATCTGTGGGGCGGAGAAGGAGACACAGAGCTGAGGGTTAGACATCGTCTTCATCTCCACATTCAGCCACTCTCTTTGGCTTTGGAGCCACAATCTCAGCTTTGCTTTGCGCTTGATTTCTTTTAATTCGATGTGAAAACTCTACAGTCAAAGGTTGAGTATTTAGAGGAAGATCTAAATGAGTTCTGTTGGCCAATCATCAGAACGCACAAGGAAGTGAACCTTAAAGAGAACAGAACGTAAAAGATGAAGGTTTCTCCTTCATCCTCCTGACTCCAAACACAAACACACAAATACGTCTTCACATTTTGCATCGTTTGTTTGGTCGGAGCAGAGATGAGACGTGATTCCTCCATGACAGGAAACCACATGATGGATCCTCAGGGCGCCAAACGCCACCGAGCCACAAGACGTAAACGTGTGAGTCACGTTACAGACGGAGACTTAGCAAGTTTAATGGAACTTTAGGCGTAAACTAGGTCACATGTTTGGATCATAGAGCTCAGAGTGACCCTGCAGAGGTTTGACTCCATGTGTGTGGAAGCTGCTGGGCCTCAGCAGAGCAGATCAACGCTCTGAAGCTAAACACGTCTTTAAGGTCCTGCATGGATCTGAACGGTCAGATACCTCACACAGTGGGGTCAGAGGTTTCAGGGTCAAAGGTCGTAGGCTTTTTTGACGTCTCCCATGTTTGAACTTCTTCAGCTCTGGGAAGTGGACGAAGCCAAATATCTCAAATATGCTCCAATTTAAAAACAAAACAAAGTCAGCGGCCGAGTTTGGACGTCCCGTTGGAGTCCAGAAGCCGATATGGTGACATCGTCTGCATATGACTTTATATAGAAGCTGACTGACTGACTGACTGACTGACTGCTCCTTCACATGCTCATCACCCAGTTTACTCTGAAGTCATAAGAGCTCAACCAAACAGAGTCCAGTCAGATCCGTTCTCTCCTCTCAGCAGCCGAGGCGTTCTGACAGGAAGACATCGTATTGATTCCACTCAGATAAATCCAGAAAACAAACTTCAGTCTCTTTGTTTGCACAGGAGCACAACAGAAGTAAGGTTTACATGTGAACGCCACTAAACCGCTGTAGTTTAGAGAGTTAAAGTCTGTAAGCTAGGGTGGAGCAGCAGAATGAGCTCAGCCAATCAGACGTCTGCTAACAAGGTCGTCCTGACAACAACAACCGGCGATAAGACGAGAGCAAAGACAAACCCCGCAAGAATGCAACGGCCGTCCGCTGCATTCGAGGGACGAAAACACCCGAACTCCAACGCCATCACGTCTCAGAGAGAGAGAGAGAGAGAAGACGGGATCGTCCGCCTAATGAAGCTGATCAGGATCAGCTGTGAGAGAGAAACCAAGCTGTAAGGAACATGTGTGAGGGGAGAGAGAGAGTGTGGAGGAGTTCTGACCAGGCTTTCAGGCCAGAGCACAGAACAGCAGAGCCTCACACACACACACACACACACACACACACACACACACACACACACGGGTCAACACTTGTGCATTCGAGGAACAAACTGTTTTCTGTGAGCTCCAATCTGTGCGACCACACCCCTGCACAGAGCCGTCCAAGAAGTGGCTCCACACACACACACACACACACACACACACACACACACACTGTCTCTGTTTGCGATGGGGGAACACCTACTGACACGGCTCGTCTCCTCTCACCTCATCTCCTATCTGACCTTTGACCCGACCGCAAGACAAATGCTCATCTAACATGAAACGTGATCTGAGCTCATCACTCCGGCCGTGACGCCTCACACACACACACACACACACACACTCACACACTCTCATCAGAGCCACAACGCTTATCTGGGAAATCATTTCCTGATAAATGATTTGGAATTTAGCAATGATTTACGCAGAAACATACATGTTCATTAGCTGGGAAGGATCCATCTGGCCTGCAGGCCTCACACACACACACACACACAGTCGGCCTTCACTCTTACAGACGGATGGTTTCAACTCCCTGGTTGATCTCCTCTCTCTCTCTCCCTCTCTCTGAGCTGTGTCTGGCCTGTGTGTAGCTGTGACTCGCCTGTGTGTAGCTGTGACTCGCCTGTGTGTAGCTGTGACTCGCCTGTGTGTAGCTGTGACTCGCCTGTGTGTAGCTGTCGCTCCTCAGGTCGTATGTGGCAGCAAAGTGAGTCTTGGCCTGCTGGATCTGACCGTAACGCTCACGCTTCCTCCACTTGGCCCGGCGGTTCTGAAACCAAACCTGGAGACAGAAAATCAAAACAAATAAAGAAAAAGTCAAATCAAATAAAAATGACTGGAGTTTTCTACTAATTCACATTTTGCCAAAATACTTTCATTAAAAACTTCTTTTTTGTTTTTTTGTTACAAACTGCCTGAACATGAGTGTTTGACCCAGGAGTGACTGACTGAAGTCTCATATTTATTTGTGCTATAAATTATTATAATGTGTAATAATGTCATATAACAATAACATAATAACATTAAATAAGAAAACCAAATTTGTCTCGGGGCCTTCAGTCTGCTCCATGTTTCCAGTCTGGCTCTATAAATGAAGCTCCTAAAGTAGCTGATAAAGTAGCGCTAAAGTAGCGTCTCGCCGCGGCCCGTACCTGGACTCGGGCCTCCGTCAGCTCGGTCCGCATCGCCAGCTGCTCCCGCACGTAGACATCCGGGTAGTGAGTCTTCTGGAAGACCTTCTCCAGCTCCTCCAGCTGCGCGCTGGTGAAGGTGGTCCGGTGTCTCCGCTTCTTGCTGCTGGACACGTTGCTGTCGCATTTGTCCCCCAGCTCGTCCAGCTCCGTCTTATCCTGTCCGCCGGAGGCCGGGGACGTCCGCAGGGTGCAGCAGTCCAGAGACCGGCCGAGCTCCGAGTGCAGCGCGTCCTCATCCGGCTTGGACGCGCCGTAACCTGCGGAGACACGGAGGGAAGAAGAAGGAGACACGGTTACCATGGCGACAAAGGACGAGGAATAAAATAGATCATTAACGATGTGAAGAGATTTCAATTATTACGCTTTAATTTTGTAAACAATACAGACAGATGTTTTTTCAAAATTAAAAACAATAGTTACATCATAAAATACAAACCAGACAAAAACTGAATGTCAGAAATAAAACATCCAAAAATAGTAATAATACTTCTACTAATAATAATAATGAGACTAAATGAAGTCCCTCTCGTCTTTTCTCTGCTTTAAGCCTTCAGAGCGCAGAGGGTCGCTCACTTTTCCCGTTCCCGTTTACGCACCGTTAGTTTCCCCGCACGGAGAGGAGCGGAGGTCGCCGCTCTGCAGGCCGAAGGCCGGCGTGCATTTGGGGGAAGTCTTGGTGAAGTACTGCGCTCCGTCCAGGCTCTCCATGACCTGGTCCATGTAGTACTCGGTGGCCTTCATCGCTTGGCTCTTCAGGGCGAACTTCTCCTCCATGTAGTCCATCATCGCGGCCCGGATCCCCCCGAGCTCCGCTCCGCTCCGTCAGGTGTCACCGGGGGGGGAAATGAAGGAATGATGGGAGCGGCGACGCGGAGGAATCACGCAATAATAACGCCAGTGGAGTTCATTTAGCGCGCGTCTGAGGCTTTATAGCGCAAAGAGAGCGGGACCCTTAAAGAACCCGACCCCCCCTCCGGCCCCCCCCTGATCCCCCTCTGCCGGGACCAGGACTCCTCCCACGATCCTGCTCCGGACCAAACAGCACCGAGGAGCCGAGGAGGAACTCGAGTCCAGCAGACACGGAGTCACTCTCACTCTCAACATGTTTACTTTCACGTCCGCAATCAGCCAATCAGCTCTGGAGATGCAGACGGGATTGAATCGGATTTGTTTGGATTTGATTCACTTTCTGTTTTCTGTTTTAAAGAGTTTGATCTGCGAATCAAATAAAAACCCATAAAGTCTAAATGTATAAATACAGAAACCTGCAGCAGCGTGAAGCTTTGGGATAAAGTTTAAATAAAGTTTGGTTTTATAATAATCCATATGTGTCGTCGCTTATAATATGATAAAGATTATAAAGGTTTAAAGTTACGATTTAAAAGTTAATAATTTGTATTTAAGAGCACATTTTAGAATTTACGATTCAATAAATTCCTGTGTTTAACACTTTAAATCCAGATTTGTCTCTTTTAAATCTCTTTTGAAGGACAGCACATTGATCAAGATGATGAAGATGAAGATTTATGGGATGGACAAATAAGCCTGATTTTACCTTTACATAACACAACAATTGTTTATAAATTAATTCTAAGTGAAAGACAGAAACTCTGCAGCGTTTAGCCTCAAATCTCTCACTTTAATGAAGAGAGTAACGCTGCATTTTCACCGGAAGCGTCTCGTGATTCTGATCGGTTTGCTGTTTGTCACGTGTCTCTTTGGACGCTTTACACTTTGTGAACTTTTACAAACTTGCTTTTCTTGTTTGCCGAGTCTGAGGATCAGATTCACATCAGACCGATCTGTTCTGTGATATAATACAGATTCAATCTTTGTTAAAGCAGATATGAGGGATTCACCAAACTAGACAACAAATCATTTTAGTTGATAAAAACATCACGATAAAAACTCTTAAACCCTTAAATGTATTCTGCTAATTTAACCTGAATATTACTTAAATGATTGAAAGATATAATCCAACAACCACATTTGAGTAATCTATTTTTTTCTGACATTATTAAAAGTTTATTTGTAAATTTAGGAGAATAAAATGCTAAGAAATGAATTCAAATCAATTGTATTTAATTATATCTATAAATCAGCCTCTTCCATTATTCTGCAGGTTTATATTTATATTATTAAATCTATCGTTCTTTAACCATCAACGCTGCTGATGTTTTCTCTTTATTCTACAAATCTCTACATGAATTTTCATTCCAGCTTTTTTGTGAAAATTCAGCCTGAATAACATTAAAATCATTATTAATAACTTTAAAAAGTTCTGTAAATGAAGTATGGACCTTTTTTCCAGTTTTCAAGGCCAAACATCCTGAAACAGGTTGAGCAGATGAGTGTGATTGAGCCCAGCGGCCTCCTGCTGATCCAAAGCTTCTTCTTCTATTTCTCCTTATTGGAGGAATTATGCCCCCCCCCCCCCCCCCCCCGCCGTCCTCCATACCTCCACCCGGGCAGGGCCGCACCACCTGCGACGCTCAGCTATGGTTCGCTGTGGGGTCAGTGACAGTACCTGGAGCAGCACCGTGCCACAGGAGGGAAAATACAAATAAATAGAGGAGCCCTTAAGTGGGGGGGGGGGGGGGGCCGATGACCTCGCACACGCCCTCATGCTGAGGAGAAAATGTGAAAAGTTCAGCGTGGCTTTGGTCGGCTTTCAGATGGAATTTCCTGCCACAATCGATGGTGAATGGAGGCGTCGTGTTGGGTTCGCTTCCCTTCGGGCCGGCGGCAGCAGAGCCATCAGAGCGGCAGCATGGAGGCCTCATGTAGAGCAGCACTGTCACACAGCTCTGCTCTACGCTCAGGCGTCCTTCATCACCAACAACATGGGAGGAAAATGAATCAATCGTCATTTAAAGTCCGACACAACCGAGCCCAGGCCACAGCTTTATTATAGAAGTTTGTAACATTTGGTTCCAAAAGCTGCATAGAAAAAATAAATCAATACTTCAAACATCTTTTCTTTTCTTTAAAATAGGCCTTCAGCAAAAACACCAACAAATGTATATTTTTATTATTATTAATATTATTAATATTAGTATTATTATGTTCAGTAAAACAGAAGAAAAGCTAAACCCAAATTGTATCAACTTAAATGTTTCTTTTTCAGTTTTTTTGTTTTGTGTTTTTTAAAATTCATGAGGAGATTTAATTAAAATGTTAAATGTCAAAGGAGTAAAACCTGAACATTGAAAAGATCAATTGATTACTTTAATAATAATAATAATAATAATAATTTTCTAACATTTAAACCTTGGGCGTCTGGATGAATTTTACGGATAGAAAAAATATCAAACTATATCAGGCCACTCATTCTTTGAGAAGTGTCCTCCCTGCACACTAAAGTGTCAGAGATGTGGAAATACTAAGATCAAATACAAATAAAGATCGGATTATAAAAACACTGAAATGATGTAAATATACTTAAAGAACATAAGAGTTAAGTTACATCAGATATTACCTTTGTAAACGTATACATGTATATGTGTGTGTGTGTGTGTGTGTGTGTGTGTGTGTGCGCGTGCGTGCGTGTGTGTGTGTGTATAGTTTGTGTCATGTGGCCTCAAACATCTGACAGATAGAAATCCTGTAATTTAGCTTGAATCTTAGTTCAGTTTGATGAAAATATTTCAATTTGTCAAAAATCTACAGAGGTGCTTTACTCAGAGTTAAAATGTGAGGTCACCCCCCCACCACACACACACACACACACACACACACACAGTCCCTCAGTCCCTGAAAGGCAAGCGGTGAGTTTGCCAGCAGCCGTCCTTCAGGACTAACTGAGCTTTGTTGAGGGTCCAGGGCAGAAACTTTGTGCTTGCGTGAGTTTATTCCCAATTTCTGAACCGGTTAAGTTCCCAGCACATTCTTCTTTTCTTCACATGACTTTACTTTGGCGTAAGTGACGAGATTTCAAGGGGCAGAAATAAATAAGAGGAGACGATCTTTAGAGGCTCCATCTGAGACTTGATGATATCTGACAGTTTGGTTTAAAATCATCCTGAATCTGAGTGAGATCACACGAAGCTGCATCCTCAATGAGATCTCACTGAATTCCCTCCAGTCCTGATCACTTTGTTCATCTTTTTATGATTTAGGAGAAGCTTCAGCAAAGTAAACTCTGAGAACAGCTCTGCTATTTCTATCTCCGTACACGACGCCACATTGTGAGTGAGTGTGTGAGCCGTGTGTGAGCCGCACTGGCCCCCATAATGCACCTCAGCGTGACAGAGCGGCGTGCTGGAAAGAGAGCAGCCACTCTGAGACTAAGCGTTCCGTTCCCAGACCTGGTTTGACATCTGCTGACTTGAGGTCAGGCTGGCGTGGACGTCAGCGCTGAGACGGACATTCTGCACCTTATCTAATGTGCGGTGGAGCATGTGGCCCTCTGTCCACCCAGAGGAGGCTTCTGGATGTCTCACATATAATTTACCCATAATCCAAAACCAAACAAGACCAACTAGGATTGGTGGACGATGACTAAACATTTTAATTCCCTGAGAAAAACCTAAAAGCCTGAACCCATGTCAAAGAAAACAGGACCATAGATTGAACTGTGCTCCTGTGGTCACCTGTCATTCCATGTTGACTGTGCAGTAAAAGCTCCTTGGAATCCAGAACCTAAGACATTTCTCAGACCTAAACTATAGTCCGTGTTCCCATCACCTACCAGAGCTTTGTGATGGTGGACCAGCAGCTCCTGAAAGCCTTTGGCGTCTTCCAGGGAGCGTGAAGGTTCGTGCCTCCCAGAGAAGAACGACTCCTCCTGGGTTTGGTCTCAGAGCGGGCAGGAGACTGGAACTCTCCCGTCAGGCCTGTACAGTCATAACACTCCCTCCAGACCGGCATAAGTGAATGATAGAAGGAAAATAAATAGACAGACGTGCATTTCCTTCCAGGGAGCCGATCTCCAGCTCTCACTATTTGTTTTGACATTCATTAACTTATCATTTCCAGGCAGCCGAGCAGCTTAGGAGCCTCTGAGCCTGAGTGAGGTTCTGTGCCTGGGGTGAGGGCAGCTGTTTGTGGACAGACGCCTCGGCTCTCCAAATTCAAACACACAGCCGAGGCCGTTATAATCCACAAATGGAAATAAAGAAAACAAAAGTTGTAATTCTAACACCAATGTTTGTGTTTTGCTCATGGAAGCGGCCGCTTCAGAGCCGGCGTTAGCCAGGAAGCCTTCTTCAGCTTTACGTGTCCATAGAAACGGGCAGATTTTAGCTTTAATTTCTTGACTTTATTAAAGTTGCCAACTCTTGAAACAGCACAGCGGAAAAAGCAAATCTCGTTACAAAATAAGAAAATCGCAGCATTGGTAAAAAAAAAGCCAAATGCACAATGATTCAAAGGTCCTGGTTCTGATTTCCTGCCATCATTAGCATGAGGCGTGCCGTCTGCTGGAGCGTCATGACTTTGTTCCAGGTGCTTTGGTGCGGGTCGGCTCCGGTCACGTCCAGGCGGTGATACCCGAGCAGAGGGAACATCAGGGAAGTGCCTGGAGATATTTGGGCTGGGACGAGATTCTATTGCTCTTAATTAATGTTCAGGCCAGGGAGTCGGGTTTGGAGCCGAGCTCACGGAGAGGAAACCTGCAGGAGGTTACAGCGCCACAGAGAGAACGGCAGATAAAACCTTAAAAGGGAGGAGGAGGAGGATGATGTTTTATAAGACAATATTCTGTCTATGGATGGAAGTGGAGGGAAAGGAGAATTTTGATTCTATGACTAATGCCCCGAAAGTTCCGGGCCTAAATGTGACAGTGGTAATTACAGGGCCACCCTCGGTCCAAATGAGACCAAAATTGTATGGGTTCTTCCCTGAATCATGTCCGACCTGCCCACCAAGTTTGAAATAGGTCGGAAGCATCCAGAGATATCCTGCAGACAGACAGACAGACGGACCAGCAAACCCAAAACATAACGTCCTTAACCCAGGATTATAAGGACCGAGCATCATAAGTAGATGATCGGTCAATAACAGGAGTCATTATTAGATGATTTGATGTAAAAATGCTGCGTTCTCTATCATTTAACAGGCAAAGAAAATGGCCACATTGTGTGAAATAGCCTGGAGTGTTGGGACCTCAGGACCGTTGTCATGGCCACAGAACAGAAGAGTTCTACTTGATCTTGTCCCTCTTCTTGCCGCCGCCCCAGCCGTCTCCCAGCTCCACTGGGTTGTCGCGGAAGGAGATGCGTTCCTTTTTGGAGGAGGCAGATGGGGCTTGTTTAGGAGACGGCACCTCTTTCCCTGTAAGGACAAGAAGAAGAGACGTTGTCTGTTTTACATCAAAATGAAGAAGTCTCACAGATTCTGACTTGATTCTTATTTTACTGGGTCCTTTTACTAACGAGGATTGATCTGAATTGAAGTGTGGAATGTCCTCGGCCGAGTGAAGATCACACGGCACAGTGGAGTCCTGAGTGTGAGCGGGCGAAGAGAGTTTGCGCTCCCCTTCACCTGGGGATCAGTACAAAGCTTTCCAAACACACAGAACAAAGGCAGCGCTTCTACCAGGCATGATGCGTTCCACGTGTAGGCCTGCAGTCTCCACGGCCGAACCACACAGGGAGCGACCAGCAGGGAGGGCTCTGGAGGGGAGGGGGGGGGCTGGGATACATCACAGGTACTGAGCGGGTTCTCAATAGCTGCACAGCTGGGACGGCGTATAGAATATCTGTCCACTGGAGCTGAAGTTGAATCTAATGGTCTCAGGTTCTTGGTCCGCTCCCTGCTGATGATGCCACGCTCTACCTTCAGATTAATGGATGCACTTTCAAGGCAATCGAGGAACGCCGCCACAATCTTTACCGCTGGTTTTCTGAAACTGGTGGCTGAGTTAGATATTAGAGATTTGGGTTGAATGATCTGTTCTCCATCACAAACAGGAGCTGAAGGGAACGCTTTGATGGACGCACATGTTGCTAATCCCAATTGGAGTTGTTCAGTCTCAGACACAAAGATTGTAGATAAACAAGCGGCCACACTTCTGACCCGACCACTGTGACCAAACAATTGATTGAACTCTTATGAGGGCTGAACGCTGAACGCGACTGAGGGAGTAGATCTTCAACCTAAGTGGTTTCCTCTGTAGAAGTACTGAAAATATTTAGCGAGCCTGGAGACGCATGGATGGCAGCGACCCAGCGAGCGGCGGTGTCGGCTTGCAGCAGGTTATGGAGGAGGTGGTCCTGTATTTACACATTCTTTATGCGATGAAAGAACCAAGAGACCCTGGATCTCTGAAGCTTCACTTTGATGTGAGCGCACTTCTTCACAGGCCTCAGTAACACAACTCTCTGTCTTAAGGAGCAAACTGAGTCGTCTAGGTTACTATCAAAAGATTAGAAACTACATTCCTCTTTCCGTCTCCACTTCAAACCAGAGACCAACATCAAGATGGTTAATCGTCCGTTCCTACGTTGATGAAACATCTGACAGGCCTGTAGAGAAATGCTCTTCCATCCAGATCTCAATCTGCCCTGGACAACTCCATAAGAGCTGTAGACAAAGAGAGCGTCTGTGGCTCTGCCCCGTCCCCCAGAGGAGAACAACAGTCGCCACACTCGCTCCTGCTGCTGCTCTACCTCGTGGATATCATTTTGAAATCATCATCAGAATCCAATTTGGCCTCGTTAGCCGGGACACAGGCGTCTCCTTCACTCGTTTAATGTGGTCATCTGCTGTCAGCCTGTCAGGAGCAGCTTTGTCACTCAAACCTCCTGAGTCCTGCTCCTCCTGACAGAGGACTCAGTCATTCATCACTCAGAGGGCTGGGGGGTTTCTCCGGCCCGTTTCCTGTCAGGGGAGAAATTTGACGGTGGCCTGTCCCCGACCCGACCTTGTGGCTCCCCGACTGACCGGTGGAGCGACTCTGAGCCGAGCCTGCAACCCTGAGGTCCGCCTTAAATCCAGTTAAATCATAACCTTTTAAATGAACAATACATCATGATATAGATTGAATACACAGCACAGGACACCGGCAGCATCTGTGCAGTGATCTGAGAGAAACAAACCTGAAACTTTAGCCCGACAGCCTCCGTGCCTCAGAATCAATAAGCTCTAAATATCTGAGCCAAGTTCATCTAAATTGACCGTATTATTATTTCTATGCTTGTCAGTTTTTTCCATGACGATAAGGTTAAAGAAAGAGTCACTGACACAATAATTTAATTTAAAAGCTCAGCCTCTGAGATGTTCGTTCACATTACAGAGAGGGGGAGGCGGGAGGGGGGCTGGGAGAGAGAGAGAGAGAGAGAGAGAGAGAGAGAGAGAGAGAGAGAGAGAGAGAGAGAGAGAGAGAGAGAGAGAGAGAGAGAGAGAGAGAGAGAGAGAGAGAGAGAGAGAGAGAGAGAGAGAGAGAGAGAGAGACTCACTTGCGTGCCCCCAGGAGTTTCTGCGAGGATAACTGCGCTCTTTGCCAGGCTGGGCAACGAAACTGCTGCTGGCCAACGATCCACTGGGCTGATGTAGATGCTCTGTATATCCTGAGCGAGCCTGCACACACCACAAACACACACACACAACACACACACACACACACACAGGCATGCACAAAATGAGGCCCAACATGTCATGTCTCAAGCAAGCAGCTCGGCATTTGGAAAAACATTGGCCCGGCCTCCGCTCTGCAGTCTGAGCCGTCTGAGCGTCGGGAGGAAGGCGGCGGCCGCTCTGGCCGGTGATCATAAGTCAAACTGCTCTGTAATGGCACAAGGAGACGTGCGGTTGAGGACTTCAAAGACCTGCTGTGCATCAGGATCGTTCTGGGGTCCGAGCACACTGCTGCAAAGTGACACCAGGGTTTCTACAAGTGAAATGAAGAAATTGCAGCCGGTTGATCCAATTGAAAGCGTCACCACTCTCAGAGTCGCCCCCCCCCCCCCCCCCCCCCACCCCACTTCCTCCTTTAAGATGAAGCTGATGAGGAAAGGCTCCAGGAGAGGGAACCAACATGAGACTCTGACTAGTCAATGTAAATAACACAGACCTATACACACACACACACACACACACACACACACACACACACACACACACACACACACACACACACACACACACACACTCTGTTGAATGCGTTGCGGAGGGGCTGGACTCACTGTGAGCTGCACTCTG
The DNA here is from genome assembly GCF_046128005.1 of Genypterus blacodes. Lineage (NCBI taxonomy): Eukaryota > Metazoa > Chordata > Actinopteri > Ophidiiformes > Ophidiidae > Genypterus > Genypterus blacodes. The sequence goes on from NW_027467117.1 coordinate 109,412, forward strand.
CCTCTCTGCAGGACGTCGGCGCTGATCCTCGGCAAGAAATGTCGACTGGGGAAAAAACAAAGAAAGTCTAGATTCACTTCTGTGCACTTACTAATTGCATAACATGAACTCTTGCATGTATGATCATGTTAATGTGTAGTTAGTGTGTGTGTGTGGGGGGGGGGGGTGCAGCATGCCTGTATATTAAAGTGAAACATGATAAAAAGGTTTTAAGATCACAGAAGCACACTTATATAAGGTTGATTAAACTTTAATATCAGTAAATTAAATATCAAAATTATACAAATAAGTGTTGGCAATTTTCTAATTAAATTTCCATCCCTGTGAAATTCTTCATCCATGTAAATATCAAGCTTTGAAATCAACACAACACTACAAAGTAAAAAAATAGTTTTTTAAAGCTTCTAAAGCGTCTGAACACAAACATGGAGCCTGACTGACTGACCTCTCTGCCTGCCTGTCACACACAGCAGCGTGGCTCTGTCGCTCTGGACCTCCGGCCCGCTGAGCGCCGGCTTCAGCCTGGCAAACTGCACATGACAGAAAACAGCAAATAAGCGTCAGCAGCCATTAGCTTCTCTCCGCTGCTCTTTGATGAGCGCTCTGCCGCGTAATAAGCCCGCTGCCCGCTCAGCACGCGCTGCGGAGCGGGCCGCGGGTCTCTAAATGGCAGAGGGTGTAATCAATACGGCAGCCAGGGAGAAGTGTTAACAGACGCTCAGCAGCTCACCGGCCTGATTTGTGGAAAAGTTTGACATGTTTTAGTGTAATTAGAGGTCTGAGAGCGCCGGGAGATCAATGGCGGCGGCTCCCAGCGTTTATGTTTGGACTTAGGGTGGTGTGTGTGTTTGCAGGGCTCTGGGGCATTGCTCACACACATTTTAAAGTTGCTGAAAGACGCAACGAGAGAGGGACGACTCCCCCCTCCTCCCCCGCCGCCGCCGGCCCCAACAATGGCCGGGGCTCTGTGGTTCTGTGTGAGATTGAATTCAAGCAAAGTGCCAAAAACGCGTTGAGGAGAGAAATCTGAAGGCTGGGCTGATTTATGAGCCGGGCTGAAATCCTATAATAAGGCTGTAATTCAAAGTAAACATTTACGCTGTGCGGACAGTAATGCTGATGTAGATGGGTGTGAACTGATAATGAGCTCTGACAGCCCGATGCTGGAACTAATGATGCATTTATTTAAGTAATTTTCTTGCTTGTGCTAAGTTGTAAAAAAGGAGAGAAAAGCTTTACAGTGTTCAGGAGAAGCCCCAGTGAAAATGTCAAGTGATGAATGCGTCCCCCGGGGCAACAAAGGCCAGGAAATGGCTACTCGCACTTTCCCCCGAGCTGCACAGAGACGTGGCACAGGCTGTACAAACCCTCAGAGACGAGCAGAAACTACTTAAACTCAAATCTGATTTAATTCCTTGATGTGAATCCACAGGTCTGTTATGAACATTATGATGCAAAGTGAAAGCCACAGCGAGGCGATGCAGTTCAGTAGACCCTCCGCTCACAGCCCCTCTGCACCCCCGACCTCCTGAGTCCCCCCCTGGTCCTCCTCAGGACACCAGGAGGGGCCTGTGGCTGTCACGCCTGTTACAAAGGGCTCTTAAGTGCGTTAAGTGATCCCCAGGTCTCTACCGGGGAGGGGAGGGGAGGGGAGGGGAGGAACCCTGACTTAATATTGGAGACTTGGTGCTCTGAGACTGGGGTTTGGCCTGAAGCTACCCAGAGCCAAAGGAGAGCCTGACGCTGGCACACTGCAGCCCCACCCCCCCTACCTCACTGCAGAACCAGGCATCAGAGCAGCAGAACAGACCCGAGGAAGAAGAAGTTCACAGACCAAATCAACATTTCAGATTGCGTGCTTGTTTTCGTGAGACTTTGCAGAATTGATTGTGGTCCGATCGGCCAACAGGAAGCAGATCTCTCCCTCCATCTCGTGCTGCCATGGCCTCCTGCCCTACCCCTGAGGTGGAGAGATGATTGGGCGTTGTGACGTCCGTAGCCAAACTTGAAAGGGAGTGAAGCGATGGAGGAAGGGTCAGAGGAGGGACTAGGGGGGAAGTGGGCTTTTATCAGGAGAGCCTGTCTCCATCTTTGCTCTGTTCCCCCCTGGACCTGCTCCCCTCAGCCCCACCCGGGGGGGCGGGGGGGGTCAAAGCCTCACGTCCACTGAACAAGACGCTACCACTGCGCTCACCCAGCAGGTAGAGAGACGCTGCAAACACAGCATCTGGCAACATGCAGACCAAGGCTCTAGTCAACATGTCATGCATCCAACCTACATATGACTCCATGTGACTGTCAGGCATGATTGATATCTTGTGCCATTCAAAATGACTGCAAACTGCCAAACCCATAGACAAACACACAGAACCTGCACTCAGCTGCTCGGTGCTCAGAGCCTGTTACTAACCCTAACCCTAACCCTAACCCTAACCCTAACTGTTATAGAATTAAGGTTTAATTGTGAAGTGAAGTGTTTGTTTTGAAGTGCAGGTGTATTATTTCAACCTTCCACCGCTGTGATCCCTGACACAGAGCTCAGGTCTGAGCGGAGCTGGATAAGCTCTCAGCCAGCTGGCAGCCGGGGAACACTTCCATCCAGAATGAGCAATAGCGTTACAACATGTCCAGCTCTGTTCCTTTCCAGCACCCTTATCTCCTCTCCTCCACCCTTGTCTCAGTAAATCATCAGGCAGGACTTGTGTTCTAGAGCAATGAAGTGAAGCAGCTACATCAGCTGATAAAGGAACAGGGGTCAGCGGTGAGGACCTCGCCCTTGCCTCTCTGCTTCAGACCCCGTGTTCTTTCTTCTTTCTTCACTTTCCTGTAACACAGAGCAGCTTGGTTCTGCTTGGTTCTGCTGTAGACTTACAGGGTGACGGTGTTGGTGAGGTTCCTGTTGCCTTGTTCCAGGGTGACAGTGTTGGTGTTGTGCTCTGGCTCCCTGGTCTCTAGAAGCGGGCACAAACCGGCCTCCCCTCTTGCTCCCCTGGTCCTGACCTGTAGGAGGAACCTCTCCCCCACCCCCCTCGCTCCCACTTCAGATCCATCCCCAGTGCCCGGGGCCTAGCCAGCCCAGCCCAGCCCGTGCTCCCCGACAGGGGCTAACGTTTCAGGCTTGGAGTCAAAGCCCCTTCTGGAGGTGATTAGCCCCAAACCCATGACAGATTCTTTCCGAGATATCCAACGCGGCGTGTTTATTTTATCCAGGCTCTTTGTGTGGATGTGCTGGACATGAGTAACCCACTTGAAATGGGTATCAGCTTACATATCCAGAGAGAGAGAGGGGGGGGGGAGAGAGAGAGGGAGAGAGAGGGAGAGAGAATGCAGCCCAGCCACAAGACGTTTTCTTTTAAAGGCAAAAAATACAAAAACACACTTCCCAGTTTTCTGCAGCCTAAGATCCAGCCCCTCTAAACATCCTTCCCTGTGTCAGAGGGACAGGAGGGGCTATATTTTTATTTCAGTCTGGAACCCCCGAGCACTTAACTCGATTTCACACTTCAAGGCATCCACAAAGTCCAACTGAAACACAATCATCTTGTTTATCATCTGTCATCCAAAATAACCTCATGTCAGCCTCTTTACCACCATTCACATGTATTCAATTTCACCCCCATAATCTGAGCACTCCTACTTCTCCTTATCTCAGGCTGAGGACTTTACTCTGCGGCGTGTTGGAGATGCACTGGCACACGCTAGAGAACGCCTTTGGCTCGGTCCAAAACACTGAGTTGCGATTGCGCAATTTCAGACACCAGCGGATTGATCTACTTGTTGATTCTCGGAGAAGTTTACACAATAATATAATAATAATAAGAGAGTCAGACAAACAGGTGCAGAGGTAAACACCTGAACACATCTGTCATCAAGACATGGAAGCAGCAGTGATTGGTGCTACTTGAGGGTTTGAAGGACGACACACAGCCCTACCTTTGGTGTCATGTAGCTTGTCTGGTATCGGCCTCTTTGGCGCCTCCTCTGGACCAAACTGGTAAGGGAAATTTCTGAACAAGCCCAGATGGACGGAAGGATCTTGAAGAGAGTAAAGAAAAAGAGCGGGTCAGAGAAGGACAGAGGGAGAGATCTAAACCCGGGAGCAGAGAACCAGGGCCCACCATTCGGAAAATATTAGCACGGCGTTCTGGTTCCACTGAGGCAGATGCCATTAAGAGTTACGACCGACATAGACCTGTGTGTCAGCGGAGCAAGATGACAAGAGTTCTGCTATTGGAATCATGCATTTGCAATTCTGATCAAAGCGTTACCCCTCCCGTCCCCCCGTCCCCCCCGCCCCGTACGTGACCGTGGCATGATAGCCGTGGCGAGACTACTGTTTCTTGGAGCGGAGCGGAGGTGAGGTCACCTTCGGCTGCAGCCACATTCAACCACTACAATGTAGGGGAATGAGAGTCGGCACGGGACGTCTTGTCAGGGGTTCTCTTGGCAACGCTTATTTCCTTTGCAGGCTTTCAAACTGAGCCCAATAGGAGGCGACAGGCCCTGGCTTCTGCTGTCTGTTATGGCTCGTTAACGTACACGGGGTGGAAAGGTTCGCCGCTGTTACAGCACGGCGGTAGAAGGAACAAAGTTAAGGACGAAAACAGGCTATAAATCCGTTTTCTAAAAGGGAAAAAATCCACACTAATTGTTGCCTAACAGCCACACTTTCCATGGTGTAAGACGTGTGTGTGTGTGTGTGTGTGTGTGTGTGTGTGTGTGTGTGTGTGTGTGTGTTAGATGATTGGGAATGAGACTTTCTCTGTTAGGGAGATGGAAAGAAAATGTATTTGAGGTGTAGGGACGAAGGTAAAGAGAAGCAGAGCCCAGCGCCCGGCCACCAGACCCAGAGCCTGGGTCATGGGGCAGATGGGTTTGATGGTGGAGAGAACACGAGTATGGAAAGGCGTTTAAATCTTCAGATTCACTTCAGGAGCTGAGGAGAGCGTAGTGTTATGCATGCAGCACTAATGTAGTCACACACACACACTCACTCAGGAGACTCCTCTGCTTCTTTGACTGCATCTTCTGGGCCCTCTTCAGCATCAGCAGAGCTGTGCGGCTGTCAGTGAAGCCCCTTGAGAGGACAAAGACACAGGTGGTAAACAATCCTCCATGTGGAGATGAAAGGAGGCGTGATGAGGAGGTCACTCACCACTCTGACAGGATGTTCTCTAATTTCTCAGAGACTTCACTGTGGGCTGAATGTGAAGGGCGTTTGCTTCTGAAATCACATTTAGATTGAAAGACAACATGAGAGAAACTGTAATACTGTAATAAGATTGTAATAAAGTAGTAATAAAGTATTTAAGTGTTTTTTTTGTTTGACGGCCCAAAACGAGTTTGTGCTGTCGGCTGCTCTACCTGTTGTTGCTCTCTGGTGAAGCTCTGTGCTCTGTAACGTCCACCTGCTCCACAGCCGTCGCTGCCCAGGCCTGCTTGGGTCTGCATGCAGGTGGGGGAGGAAGTGGACTGTAGGGGGGCTGAGAGAAGGCCCCCACAGGCTGGAATACAGAGATCAATCATTACAGCAGTCATTTACCAAAGTCAAGTACCTGATGACAAAAACAAATTTTTCCTTTCCAATCAAAATGAATGAATTATTGATTTCATGAACGGTCAGATGATTGACAGATTGGTGAACTTATATTTGAAGATTTCCTCTTCTTGAATGAAAACTAAATCAGTTCCCAGGAGTTTAGGACGGTGTGATGCTGAAACTCTAAATGGAAAATAAAGATGACATCAACCTAACTTTACAGCCCTCAGTGTGTCTTCAGGAGAATGAATGATATACATTTACAATAACATCAAGTTACATTTAACTCAAGTGCATGTTTTCATTTGAAGGCTCTGGCTGACTCCTGTAACCATGGCGAGCCTTCACACTAAAGGAATGCTCATCTGTAAGTCAAACTAACAGCTTCATTACTCTCTGGGTCCCGTTCTCTCTCGGTGGAAGCTCTAAACTGCTCATCTCAGTCTTTGATGTACACGTCAGCATCGGCACACACATGAGGAGCGGCCACGGCAGCAGCTGCACCGCATCAGCTGTCCTGAAGTGGCTACCATGATGTACGGATCTGAGCGCGCTCCAAAGAAAAGATCCAACAGGAGGTAAATGAAGGGGAAAAAAGCCGGGACGGTCCTGCAGCATGACAAACGACATCTGCTGGTGCTGACAACGCTCAGACCTCCAGGAAATAATTGTGTTTTCCAAGAGAATAAATCTGAAGATCAACCAGGGGGAGTGAGATGAATCCTACAGGGACCCACAACCAACTTGTGAAAGGGACAGGGCAACAAAACATTGGAACATTCCCACTCACACACACACACACGCACACCCGGGGCTGCTAGCCGTCCTAACTCGCTGGTCACTGTCGCCATGTGAACAGCTACAGACCACCGACACCTGGCTGCTCATCACCCTGAAGGTTGCTTTACCTGCTTCGGTGCAGGGTCACGTTTTGGGAGCGAGTCCTCAGGAAGCAGCAGAGTCCAGTCTTTCTCCAGCGCCGCCTGGGAGGAAATGATTTTTTAGAAAGGACACAGAGAGAGGAGAGTAACGATCCATCATATATGTAGAATGAACTGAGGGAGGGAGGTTATGTAGCTTCTGGTGTGCTCTTACCCCTGTGTGTGTGTGTGTGTGTGTGTGTGTGTGTGTGTGTGTGTGTGTGTCAGGTCACAGGGTTGAGCCTCACTGACCCACAGACATTTGACAGAACATGTGTTCATACCTCATCAAAGACAAATTCGTCCACGTCCACCTCTTCAAAGGTGTCGTCCTCGCCGGCGACGGGCCGAGTGGCGGCGTACAGCGCCGACGCGAGTCTCTTCCTCAGTCTGAAGCCCCTCCAGAACGCCTGGAGGTACGGAAAGAAGGAATGGTAGAGAAAAGGTCCCATGAATCAAGGGGCAAGCGTAAATATTGCGTGTTATCCCATTAGGGAGATAAAACATGTTAACCTCTCTTTTAATTGCTGTGTGTTCTGCTGTCTGAACTCTGCATGACTCCGGGCTGCTCCGAGACAAATGGAGCTCCAGCGTGCCTCTAAATCCTCCAATTCCCAATGGGCTGAGGGTGGGGGGGGGGCACGTTTCACTTTAAGTTGAACTGGACAGGAATCCTAGAAGTCCTTACTACCACAGTTCTGTGGAATCTGATTAATCACTCCATACCCCCACATACACACACACACACACACACACACACACACACACACACACACACCTCCTCTCCCGATCATCCATACCCCCACATCCACCTCGGTGCGGCCCTGAAGGACTCATCAAACACTCTGTGTGTGCTGAGAGGGGCTTTGGGAGAAGTGTTGAGCAGCGTGTTCCTCAGGGCAGCAGCTCTCACTTCCACACAGAGGATTAGCAGATCGAGCCCGAAGAGCACGTAACGGGACTGAGGATGAATGCTTAAGGCCCAGACACACACATTTACTCATTCACTGTGTAGAAAGTGACAGCAGCTATCAGTCACAGTGCCGGAGCATCGACACAGGAAGTGAGCTTCTAATGTTCACCTCGATTAACAACAAGTCTTTGATTCAGAGGTCGACACAACAGTTCTCCTCCTAGTGTAAATACTTTACAAAGCCGTTCTGACTGTTGTACCTGGAGGACAGTTGCTGCATAGTGTTGGTCGACACTCCAGCCCACAGGCGAAGGTCCGTTTCCTCCTCTTCCTCCTCTCTGCTCAGCTGCAGGGGGTGTTCTTATGTTGATGTTCTTCCATTTCTCTCTGTGTTTCCTCCACCACTGCTGAATCATGACTGCTGCTGTGCTGCTCCAAAGAACACACACACACACACACACACACACACACATACACACAGACAAAGTGAGGGATATATAGTGCATGATTTCATCGTACCTTCTTTCCAAACACACATTTGTTTCGGAGCAAACATCTGGAGAGCAGGACTCCAGAGAGTTGAGGCCTGAGCAGAGCCACCCTTCATATCACAGATCTATTGTCCTCCCAAAGATAGCGCCGTGTTAATGATGAAGCCGCGTGTAAAAATGAATAAGACGTTCAGCGTCTCCTTCCATGAATCACACTGAGGGGAATCCAATTATGACAAATGCTCCGCAGCAGAAACTAATAAAGTGCTGACCTGCTGTAAAAAAGAGAGGGCACCATGTTTGTGTTCTACATGAGTGGGGTCCAGCTCTGGACCGTGGAGGATCTTTAGACAAGTTCGGTCCAAACTAAAACCAAAACACCTGATTTAAACAATCCCTCTCTCTCCTAAGTTAAGAGTTTAGCGTTCCCCACTTTCCCTGCTGGGCCCAAAGATGGTTCAGATGTAATGTAATCTAAGTTATGAGCTTCTGAAAGAAAGCTCTGCTAACCCTTCTCACATACCAACATGTGTATTCATAAAGGGATGAAATGGAAGTGGACAGCTCTGCCATGCACACAAGTGGGACACCCCTGACTCAAAGTGAAGTTTTGGTGGATTACTTTCTGGGGTCCGGCTCCTGTGGGCTGAGCGTCGTGAGATGGGAGCGATGGGTTTTCCCTTTCATAGCTTTGGTAACTGATCGCTCCATCTTCTGCTCTGTTGTACCAGTGCCAGATGTGTCACCACGCCGCTCTGCTGACTCCTCCTCCTCACGAGTCCTTGATCCTCTGACGTCGCCCTCACTCAGGATGACTGATGGAGCGCAGTGCGCCTCCTCGTCTCCGGGGGGTTTCACTTCTGCGTGCTCAGTAAGCTGTGCAGCACTGGAGACGTCTGTATCCAGTCTGAGTTTCCCCTCTGGTGCTGTTGGACCCGAGGCCCTCTCTGTGTTCGGGACTACGGTGTCGCCGTATTCATGGGCAAACCTGTGGTCCTCAGCCAGCTGAAGGGCCTCAGCAGAGTGACGACAGGAGATCTCTAAAGCATCCAGGGGAGAGGAGGCATCGCTGTGAAGCAAACACACAAACGGTTTAAGGTGTTTACTAGTTTCATTAAAGAGCCTGTGACAGACACACACACACACAGAGGAGGACAATAACAGTCCGTACTGGATCCAGGCCCCCTGAGTCCCGACCACACCCGCTCATTGGAACTGTTTAGTGATCAATGTGGAGATTGGCAGCAGATTTGTAGAGGACGGGATGTTTTCATGTGTCTGCTTGAATTAGAGTTTCTTATCCAAAGACACAGAGAGGGAAGTGAGCAGGATTGTGAAAGTCTCAGGCTGGACTCGATCACTTGAGGTAAAATAGACTCTGTGTGTGTGTGTGTGTGTGTGTGTGTGTGTGTGTGTGTGTGTGTGTGTGTGTGTGTGCGTGTGTGTGTGTGTGCTCTGTAGGCTCTAATACCATATAATGTCTCTTTCATTCGGGGATAAACGGGCTACAAAGCCGCCTCATTGGAAACTTAATGAATCTATTAGCAATGCTCCGCTCTGCTCCCCACCCCCTCCCGGCCTCAGACCCCCCGAGGGCCCCGGGACACTCCAGCACTTCAGTACGGGGCCGGTCTGGAAGGCCAGTAGCCTCAGGTAGTGCAGCTTAATCCGTACAAAGGCCCGGCTCTTCGCCTCTCAGCGGGACAAGGGAGAGAGGAGTCGGGAGGTCCAAGAGCACGGTGACCTCGCTGACCCCCACCTCCCTGTACCTGCTGGTTCACCGCAGGGTCACCGGGAGAAGTGGTTCGTACAGAGCGAGTGGGAGCGGAAGGGAGAAAACGTTATTCAAGCTGCAGTATGTAAATGTGCACCCATTTACAGAGTGATCGCATTGCAGTCGGACGACATCTGGAGAGAATATACCCTGCTGCTGTCAGGGCGCCATGCGAACACGTCAAGCACAACTCATGGCAACAACAACAACAGAGGGGAGAGAGGGTGGAAACAAAGAGCAGCTGAGGTTTGAGACCAGGCCTTTACAAATGCGCCCTGGCGTTTGGTTGCCGTGTCTTCACTGTTAAAGATGTCAAACACGAACGACGCGCTGACCAGCTGAGCCTCCAGAGGGCAGGAGGACTCTAACGCTTCACCGACTCAACATACAGATACCTAAGGTTGTTCGTCCCCTCAACATCCTTCAGCGTTGTTCTTCATCATACGGCCGTGTTGAAAGGCTAACATGATTCATGCTGCAGCAGCACTCGTGATAGATCACAGCCCTTTGGCCCGTACCTCATCTGTTCACTGCTGAGATGATGCATGGATACATACAGACAGACTCCTACAGACGGATGAGAACCTTCCTCTGTTCATTTACTGTGAGGAAAACCAATTGTAGGCATCTGATGGCACTTGGCTGAGGCTTGGCTGTATTACACATCTATAATATATATATACTCACGATCTATTATATATCATATGTCACCAAGGCTCGTTCTCATTAATACATTTTTGCAAACCCCTTTATCACTGGGTGTCATGGTAACAGGCAGTATCTGTAATAAATCAAATAAGATGGACTTTATTGATCCAAACAGGGACACTTTGTCTCTATGTGCTGTAGTAATGTATGTTTCTTTGTTAAACAGCCTGAAGGGACATTAAACATTCACTATCTTCCACTGTGGGAGAAAAAATAAAGGAGTTGAGCGACGGAGAAGTAGGAAATACTGAACACAGCCAGGAAACGAAGAAGTAAGCAAGCAGCCGGGGCTTCTGCAGCACCGCTCTACCAAACTAGATCATTCTCACACACACACACACGCTGCTTCCTGCTGAGCTGCTTCTAGTTTGATGCTTGTTATGTCGTCAGTGAGACTCTGTGTAGGTTAGTGAGGATCAGAGTGCCTGAGTGCTGAATTCATCAAAGCTCCTCCACCTCCACCCTGCGTCCCCCCCACCCCGCCGAGAGAAGCTGTGAAACCGTAGCCCTGATGAACCCCATGGTTCCTCCACCTTACAGCCGCCAGCGGCCGGGCGTGTGGCGCTCTGCTCACCTCCTCAACACCCCAGCCTGACAAGAGGTCAGGCCAGGGGTTAAATGGCTGTGTTGGTCCCTGCAAAGCCCCCAGAATGGCCCATTGTCCAGAGGCCACGGGGGTGGAAGGCCCACAGTGAGGGGTGAAGCAGGAGCGCCGCACTATCCCCCGAGCCATAGGAGGCCTCGGTGTGACCCGTACGGAGCAGACGCCGCCATGTTTCATCTTTTGTGCTGTGTAATTTGGAAGGGTCAGGAAGATAAGCAGAAAGTTGACCAGCGCTCTAAGTGCTGGTGGTCTCCGTCTCTGTGTGTCGATGTGTGTGAAGGCCGGTGACATCCAAGGACTTGTGAAAATAGATGGGCGCTGTGTTTGGGCTCAGTGCGCCCCGTGCGTCAGACATAACATGGGAATAGCTGACATTCCATCAAGGCGGTCTGTCTGAGAGGCCGAGCCGCTCTGAAAGATACAAAACTGCTGCTCAGAAAGGTTTTAGACGCTTTATACTGGAGAGCCGTTTGATTGTGTTTGGGTCTTTAGTTTGTGGTTTGATGCTCTGCACTCACACACAAACACATCACATCCACACACGCAGCCGATCAGTCAATCTCTCACCTGAGCTGCACACTGTGCCTCTGCAGTAGATCGTGGGTTTGCTGAAGCTGCGCCTGACAAAACGTTAGGAAGCTGCCGGAGGGTAATTGAAGCAGATGAGCAGCAGGGTGCGATAGAGAGGCCTCCGTCTCCTGGACAACGCCGGTGCTAAGGGCGGGCACTGCCTTCTGCAGGGTGGATCTGTGAGGGAGAGCAGATATGAGCTGTGAGTGAGGCCGCAGCTTAATATCGCTGTCATGGACTCCATAAATGTGAACTAACAAGATCCAGAATCACATTTCTGGTATTTCTCTTGTTTTTCTCAGCGTTACCTTAATTTAATTGACCACAAAGACGAGATAGCTGACAGCTGTCTGACAGGTTCTGCCCTGACATGTATTAGTTCTGCTGCAGGAGTTTGACAGCGACTCTGAAGCATCTGCATCCTGTTACTGAGGGCCTTCAGTGTCCAGCTCCAAGCTCCAAGCTCCAAGCTCCAAGCTCCAAGCTGCTACCAATACAGGCCCTCATGGCAACATGTCTGCAGTAACGTTTACCATCTGAAACACAACGGCAATTTGAGGGAAACTTTGGAATCGCAATTGCTGCCATTAGGGATGAATTGTATTAATTAATTGCTGCATAAGATCAATCACTCTAAATGCAGTGAAGACTCTGGTGTATACGGTCTCATCTATAAACACTCAGGTTAAATGTAGATGGGAAAGTTAAAGTTTGGTTTGTTCACTGGCTCTTATCTCCTCCTTTTACATGCTACTTTGACCGCGTACCGTGTTCATAGCGTGTTCGTACCGTGTTTGTACCGTCTTCATACAGTGTTTATGCCGTGTTCATACCGCATACATAGTGTGTTCATAGCGTGTTCATAGCGTGTTCATAGCATGTTCACAGCATGTTCATAGCGTGTTCATAGCATGTTCATAGCGTGTTCATAGCGTGTTCATAGCATGTTCATAGTGTGTTCATAGCGTGTTCATAGCGTGTTCATAGCATGTTCACAGCATGTTCATAGCGTGTTCATAGCATGTTCATAGTGTGTTCATAGCGTGTTCATAGCATGTCCATAGCATGTTCATAGCGTGTTCATAGCATGTCCATAGCATGGGTTATAGCGTGTTCATAGCACGTTCATAGCGTGTTCATAGCAATGTCCATAGCGTGTTCATAGCGTGTTCATAGCGTGTCCATAGCATGGGTTATAGCGTGTTCATAGCGTGTTCATAGCGTGTCCATAGCATGGGTTATAGCGTGTTCATAGCGTGTTCATAGCGTGTCCCTATGTTCTCTACTAACCAGGTCGGTCATGTAACTTGTGTGTAAGTTTGCTGAATGCTGTCCACTAAACCAAACACACACACACACATCTGCACTGCATTGCCTGAATTGATCTTCCTCACGTCGGGGGCTTTAAACAGTACTGTATATACTTTCTATCCTCTTCCTGTAGGCACTTCATGGCACGGTCACCCGCTTTGAATCAAAGGTCTTGGCAGAATGTTGGGCACATGTTAGGAGGTAGGAGCCTCGCCATTGGACGGGAGCCCCGAGTGGCCGTGAGTCTGGGGGAGAGGTAACGGCGGCCTGAGGCTAAGGATGTACCAGCGGAGGAATCCCAAGTATCTGCCAGAGAAACAGGCTCGGCTCCTCAGCCAGCAGAGCGCCGGCCAAATGCGGTCCGTGCTCGCCGGGAAGCCGTGGAGCTGGAAACTCCACGGGACGCGAGGGAGAGGCAACAATAAAATATCTCTGAAAGTAAACGTCCTCAGGCTGTGGAGGCTTTGGACAACTGTGTTTCTCACCACTGAGTCATGGAGCCCCACATTATGAGCTTCAATCACTAACAAATGCCTGCAGTGTGACTGAGGCAAAGGAAACATCTGCCAAGGAGCATCTTTGACCGTTACTGCGCCTCCTTACCTGGAGGTGTTTCACAATCACGCGGCTGTAAGAGATACTCTAACGATTTGCGAGTCCTTGTATCTGTATCACAACTGCTCAGGATTTGCTGATGAGTCATCCCGGTGCCTTGGCTGCTATAACGTTCAGGTTCAGGAGATCAAACCGTATCGTTGCAACGCTAGCAGAGCCCCATCCAGTCCGTGTTTCGTACTCCGTGCCTCCTGTAAAGCACGCAGACCGCTCCAGAACCCCCGACCGCCACGCTGAGACAAAGACATGGCCGCAGAGCACGGGATCTGTGTACTGTCAGCGGGACGGGGTTTTGATGTGGCCCACTTGGTCTCCCCGACACAGATCGTGGATCAGATTCCAGCCCTGCAGGCATGCTGTCTGGCACGCCGTCTTCACATGAAGCTCCAAACCCAAATAGGAGCTTTTGATCGTTACATGAGCTCATTGAGGTGGGGAGAGTAATTCAATTCAGAAATGTACGCCACTTAGACACACTTGGGAGAACACAGAGTGGACCTATGGAGGAAATAATTAGATGCCATGAGTTGTTGATGTTTACGATGGATGATTCTCATTAAAGAATTGGGGGAAATTGAGTTTTTGCTGTTTTCAGAGAGACTTTCTCTGCGCTGTAAGGAGGCCTCCACCAGAGCGGGGGTCTACTTCCTGTAGCATAAAGGCAAGAATAACAACGTGTTGTTTAACATTCTTAGAAATATGAATCCTGCAAGAGAAGGGAGAGATGTTTCACAATATGGAGAAACTCTCCACAGACTGAGCCTGGACGTGTTCTACACTGGAACACACTTCATCCTCCTTTCTGTTCGTGGCTCACACACATTCCTCCATATGTGTCCTCCTTCCCCGCCCGCGTGAGCACAGGTCCGTATTTCATTTAGTGAAGACTTCCTCCAAAACACCGGCTCTTAAAGGGGGCCTGATTAATACGGGCCCGGTGTTTTCCTCTTCTCCTCCTCCTGGATCGGCGCTGCCTACAGGGATTGTAATTCTTAGCACTCTGAGCCTCTTGGTGCTTTAGTTTAACTGCTGTTATCACAGGCTGGGGATGAAAGGTCCAGGGAACCCACAGTGGGTTCATTCCACTGGTGGCACTGGAGGTTAGGTCAAGTTCAATCAAATACCCAGGTTATGTTTCAGTTAAGGCTTAAGATGGAGGGAAATGTCCAGGAACCCCAGATGCTTCAAACAGGGAAGCTTTCTAAATGTGGAAGTTCATACAGATAAGAGACAATAAAGGTACAAAGATAAACCTATAAAGGTATAAAGGTATAAAGGTATAAAGGTATAAAGATGAAGAAGGCTAGAAGCATGAAGAAGATAAGAGAAGATAAGAGAAGATAATACAATATAATATCCAACCTTCTTAACCAGGGGAAATATCCAGGCCTGAAAAGTGAACGAGCAAATTGACAAGGAAAAGAAAACTCTTTTTTCCCCGTTGGATCAATATTTGTGGAAATGAGGAACACTAAGTGCCGAGTGCACACACAGATGTCTGGGGGCACGTGGGGGTAATTTAATAGCGGACACGGCTCACGGTGCTAATCCTGCAGAGTGGACAGGAAGGCCTGCGCTCGGCTGGAATGTTTACACTCCATAAGCCGCTGATATGATTTTGTGATAGAGGAATATTGGCTTTTGGCTGCTTCGCTCCTTTGAACGTCGACGGCCGGGACGAGGCGTCAGAGCAGAGAGAAGCAGAGAGAAGCTGGCATCCGGGCCGTCTGCTTGTTTTCTCCAGAACAAATGAAGATTCTAATCACCTCCTCTGTATGTTGACATGATAGAGCAGTCACAGCACAGCAGCTCTGTCATGGAGAGGAGCTAGAGGAGCTAGAGGAGCCTCCTGCGTGAGCTGGGCCCAGTTCATCCCAGAGGTGCAGAGGCACGCTGATGGAATAACAACAATCAGATCCTGTAAAGCAGTCATGTGTGTAATTAGCTGCAGCCACTTTACCTCCACCTCCTCTCCTGCTGCAGAGGGTTCCCTGTGAGATGGACCTGCCGCAGGAAGCCACATCCCTCCAGGCTCTCGCACACGTTCCTCAGCTCTGAGGAGGAAACAGAGAAGAGAAGTCGCTGTCGGTGTCCATTTCCCAGGCCGTTGCTCACTTTCCCTGCTGTCTGATGTCATTACAGTGGGCTCTGTCCTCTGGACCTAACTAATGCAGATGCGCTCCAGAGATGCGTGACATTATGCATATTACTGCCACGGAGTCGTGCTCCGCCCAGGCAGACGGCCGCAATGAAGGCAGCGGCGTCCTGTGAAGGAGACGGAGCCAAAGTGTTTCTCTCTGTGACAGAGAGGGAGTGTGTGTGTGTGTGTGTGTGTGTGTGAATACAGAGGGGCTGCAATAAGAAGGGAAGATGGTCAAGCTGCATTCTCAGGACCTGAAGCACTGTGAAGGACTGAGGTGTTGCATGCTGGGTAGAAAGTCAGCGACACAGATTGGAGGGATTTGAACCGCAGGGTCATGAATTTGTCGACATGGCCTCACTTTCTAATGTGCTTCAATCAAGACAACCAGTTACCTGAGAGACAGTTGTGCTGAAGATCCAGATGCTCCAGTGACAGACAATCAGACATGAGGGGAAGCTGAGTCACTCTGAGAAACACAGGAAGGAATTATAAGACTTCTAACAATCAGAATTATCAAATAAAAAAGACAAAAACCAAGCAGAAAGTCAGGGATCTACCTGTTCTGGGCCACAGAGAGGAGCTGCATGAGTGGGAGCCAGCAGGCGGTGAGGCCCTGCAGGGTGGAGATGCTGTTGTCGTCCAGGCGCAGCTCTCTGAGGAGGACCTGGTTCTCCAAACAGGGCGGCTGGAGAGCAGACAGGGAGGAGAGGCTGTCAGTTTAAAGCTCTCACACTGGGGGTTAGACTCTCTGTACTGACTGATGACACTGCTGCTGCTGGGCTGACGGACAATAAAGGACGTCGTCCATCAGTGTCAGTGGCTTTACTCCCGCTGTGTTTACAGACGGACAGGCGACGCTCTGCTGCCTCTCAGAGTGGAGATGGAGATGTTGTAGCTTCTTACATCAGTTGGTTTAGTTTGTATTTATTTCACACATGAATTTGTGTCTTTGTCTTCACCTCATCGACCTGTGAGTTCCTCCCACCAAACAAATACAAAGGTGACTTTCACAAACGCTGCATTCTCTCCTCACTCCTGCCTGCAGAAGACTCCAGTGTCTGTTAGGCATTAAGGGCTTTTTTTTAAACAATGAACAGAGAAAAAGGGCATGGACCCGGCCACACACTGAAGGTGCATGCCAGCTCAACAACACTGTTCCCTGTTGGACCTTTCAGCGGTATTGTGGGCCCTAATTCAATCAAACCTAGGATGGGAGGAGCCAGCTTGGTGGTAACCCCGAAAAACACATCTGCACCCAACCTCCTCCTCCTCCTCAAACATCCAAGGCTCTTTACTACAGAACCAGAGCAGGAGAGCTGTCTGTACCTCAGTCAGGCTGTTGGCGCTGAGGTCCAGTGTGTTGAGCAGAGCACAGCTCTCCAGACCCTCCACGCTCCTCAGGTGGTTGTGTGAGCAGTCCAGGTGCAGGAGTGTGTACACGTCCCTCAGCCCTTTGGTGCTGATCAGCTGGTTGTGGTCCACAGACAACCGCTGCAGTTTCCTCATGGACTCCAGTCCAGCTAGAGAGACGGGACGACAAAGAGAGAGAACTCATTGATTCAGCCTGAACACAGCAGCTCAGGCTGAGTCTGAATATAAACAGAGACCACATGGAGCCTTAGGGTTCAGGTTGAGATGAGTCCAAAGCCCCGTACACACGATAGGAGCTGATTACATTAAAGAGGGCGAGGCCACAACTAAATGAACTGAATGTCAAATTCAATGACTTTATTCTCTTCCCTGGCCAATATCTATTCATGCTTTAGCTCCAGGCTCAGGCGCAGAACGGCAACTCAATCACATTTTCATACATATTGCAGAGCAGCGACGGGCTAGCAGGGCTGAGACAGAGGACAGATGCTGCCCTCTGCTGGAGGACTGCTGCACCTGGAGGCTGAGATCAGAGTTCAGGAGCGTTGAGCAATAATGAAGCGTTTATCATCCAATTCTATGACTAATACTGTAGATATCAGGGTGACATGGGTGTTTGCTTACTTATCCGGGTGATGCAGTTGTGTGAAAGGTCAAGCACGTCTAACTGATCCACGCCGCTCAGGCCGTGGATGGACGTCAGCTGGTTGCGGCCGAGTCGAAGAACTCGCAGGTTGGACATTTGTTCACAGTCCACAAAGGTGATGTCATTGTCCTGGGACAAAGAGACATGAGAAACACAGATGGGTCCCTAGAGGAACCATCATACCTCAAACATTGAGTCATGACACAGAGACTGAACACGTATGTACCTGCACATCGATGTAACGCAGCTCTGTCAGCTGGCTGAGGCCGTCCAGGGCTCTGAGGCCACAGCGCCGCACAGTGAGGGACTGGATTCTGGGGCACTGGGCTAAAGTGGATAAGCTGCAGCCGGGGAGGTCCTCCAGGGTCACTGAGGTCACCTGGGTGGAGACTCAGACTGGTCAACGTGTGTGTAGGAGATAAAACAGTCACTCTACATATCTGTGTGTTATAAATGCTTCATAATGGAGACATAAATCTATTTAATCAACGTGAATGAATAAGTAATCAACCATAACTGATACGTGGCCTTTTTGAATTACGATTACGATGAGTCCAGCTCCCAGCCGCCCCCCCCCACAGACTCAGAACCCCCCTCTCTCACTCCGACCTTACGTTCACCACGGTTGCCAGGGGTTACCTCTCGCAGGGACCTCCAGCCTCCGGCCTGCAGCAGGGCGTCGGGGCTGAGGGGAGGCAGGCCGGCGCTCTCTGCTGGCCTCCTGGCTGCTCTGCGGCTCCGAGCGGCTCGTCTCTGCCTCTTCCTGTTCTGGAAGGAGAGCCGGGTCCAGGAGGTGCAGTGGCTCATCCACGACAGCCTCCTCTGCTCTGAGGATGAAGATGAAGGTGCAGGAGCAGGGTCTGGGCCTCCTGCTGGGTCTGGGGTCTGGCTCACAGTTCCGGGGCCAGAGGAGGTTCCGTCCTCCTCCATCAGCCTCTTCCTCTCTGGCTGATTGCTTTGCTCTTCTTCTCTTCTCCTCATCCCCTCGCTCTCAAGCTTTTTCTTCTTCTCTTCCTCTCCCTTGAGTCTTACTGATTGTCTATCATGGTCTTCCTCCTCCCTCTTATTCTTCTCATCTTCTCCTTTGGATTCAGTTTCTTTGTCTAGTTTCCAAACCTTTTCTCCATTTTCCACCTCTCTCCTGATCCCATTCTGTCTGAACCTGATGTCCTCATCTGTGGACATCAGGTCTTTGGCCTCCTCACAAGTCTGATTTTTCTCCTCCTCCTTCATCATCACTTCCACCCTCCTCTTCCTTGTCACCTCAGCATCAAATATCTCCTCTTCGCGTTTCCTCATTTCCTCCTCTTCCTTCTTTCTTCTCTCCTCCTCTTCCCAGGTTATGCTCTCCTCTTCTTCCTTCCGCTTCTTCTCCTCTTCCTTCCTTTGTCTATCCTCCTCTTCCCTCTTCATCCTCTCCTCTTCTTCCTTTTGTTTCCTCTCCTCTTCCTTCCTTTGTCTCTCCTCCCCTTCCTTCTTCATCCTCTCCTCTTCTTCCTTCCGCTTCTTCTCCTCTTCCTTCACTCGTCTCTCCTCCCCTTCCTTCTTCATCCTCTCCTCTTCTTCCTTCCGCTTCTTCTCCTCTTCCTTCACTCGTCTCTCCTCCTCTTCCTCCTTTATCCTCTCCTCTTCTTCCTTCTGCCTTCTCTCCTCTTCTTCTTTCTGCTTCCTCTCCTCTTCCTTCCTTCGTCCCTCCTCTTCTTCCCTCTTCCTCCTCTCCTCCCTCCTTCGTCTCTCCTCCTCCTCCATCTTTCTCTTCTCCTCTTCACTCCTCTTTTGCTCTTCGTCCACTTGTCTTTGTAAGTTACCGATCAGTTCCTGAGTGACAGATTACAACAAACCTGAGTGACTCATTACATTGAGAAATGTTTCATAATAAGTTCATGTTAAATCCTCATGAATCCTAAAGAACCTGCAGAGTAAAAGGCCACGCTGTCAATCTGTATTCCTTTGCTATTTGCTCTGAGTAGTTCCCCATCTTAGCGGCTTGTTTTCATTGAGTTCTAAAGCCCATCAGTTCTCTTTAAAGCTCTGCTCTCTTGCCTGTGGTCTCAGACACAAACACAGAAACAGGAAGTGCACCTACCTGCTGATGCTGCAGCTCCTGTGCCAGTGTCTCCTGAGCTCTCTGCTCCATCAACTCAAGCTCCCTCTGATGGATCTGAACACAGGAATCATTAATCATTCATTTCTCCTTTCTGCGCCCCATATTTCTGAATGATGAAGCTTCTGTATGGTGTTTTGTATGAACAGCTACACAACATATAGAACATGTTAACGTATACAAACATCTACCAGGAGTCTATGGATCACTAAGTGGACACAAGTTGAGCCACAGAACAATCAATCAATCAATACCTCCACTACTTCAGTGGAGAGTTACCAGGTTAGTTAATGATGCTGTCACCTTCTCTGCCTCCTCTATCCTCCTCAGCTCCTCCTGGAGGTCTTTGTCCCTCTGTCTTCTGAGCTCCTCCTTCTCCATCTCCACGTGCTCTCGTCTCGCCCGCTCTGCCTGGTATTCAGAACTCTTCTTCTCCTCCTCTTCTTCCAGTGAACACTCAAGGGCGTTTAGCTCCGCTGCCAAATGCTCCTGGAATGCCAAATATTCTTCTTCTTCTTCTCCGGTTTCAACTGTGACCTCTACACAAACACACCAATGACGTCACGTATGAGGACCAAACCCATAAAAGTCCTTTTACCCTGCTGCACTCAAGAATGGCATCATGCTGCGTATGAAGAGTGAGATTACACATCAACTGTTTCCTCACAGTGATCATGAGTGAAGCACATGAGGCATGTTGCAACACAACATAACACAACAGCGACCTCCTGTGGGCAAAGGCTATAGGTTCACTTCGAATTGACATTGTGTTACACGGCTGTGAATCCAATTCCCTTTCATATCTTCTAAACTGAAAATAGTTACCCTAACCTTAACCCTAACCTTAACCCTAAGGTTAAGGTTAACCCTAAGGTTAAGGTTAGGGGCTGCAAAGTAATCCTGGAATTAGCTTTTGTATTATTATTGAGTCATGTTTCCAGCTAAAAGCATCATATAAGTGTCCTATGCACAGTTTCCCAGTATGTAACCTCACTCATGATCTTCTCATCATCACTGTACCTTCCTGGCTGCCACACAGAGACACAGGGCGAGGAGCAGAGTGGCGGCTGGTGTCAGCGGAGGAGCAGCTCTCCTGCAGAGGCAGAATGAGATCTTTGAGTACCGTGGCACTGATGGGTTTTGAAGCGTTGCGTCATGAGAGACTTGAGGCGGTCGTAAGGAGCGATTACCTGCTGGTTCAGCGTCCCCGTCTCCTCACAGGGGTCAGGGGCTGAGGTCTCCACGCCTTCAGAGGGATGCGATGCCGTGAAGGCTGATAGCCAATTCAAACACAACACAGATATCAACTTAGTATGCCGTGGCTATCATTATCTGAAGGGTGTGTTTGTTTACAGCCCCAGACTCTTTGGCAGCATGGTGCTGAAGGTCTCACTCCAACGAGCAGCCTGCTGGATCATGATGGCCCTCTACAGTTGATCACACAGCAGCTACTCTGCCTGCCCCAGTTTACCTCAAAGGGAAGCGGGGCCTATTATTACAGCATGAAACAGCGCCGAGTGAAATGTCATACCTTCATCTTCCTCCTGGATCAGCTTCTCACAAGCCGCTGCTCTGCTTTGGGAGGTTTGGAAATAGATCAGGAGAGACGCTGGGAGTTCCCCTGAGACCTGCTGTCACAAAGACACTTGGGTTTTTATCAAAAAGGAAAATGCAAATGTGAAGTTCTGTCAAGGCAAAAACTTCCAAAAACGCCTCGTCCTGTAAACATATGATGAAAAGGCCACAGTGCTGATTTGCCTCCAGCTGTAGTCAGTTTGTATTGTTGCTTTAAAGAAGCTTTGGTAGCGTTAACAGTGTAATGATGCATCCACTCACTGCTTCATGTGAGGTCTGAAGCTCATGTGGATCACAGAGGAGCAGAGTCTGTCATTAACACACACACACACTCCTGTGGCTCCAGACTAAGTCACTACCTCAGACGTTCACTTACTTTTATTGTTGTCGTGTCGTTACTTTAATCAGGCTGAGTTTGTTTATTGTTTACCTTTAAGTTTTATTTTAGAAAACTTTCCCAGAGTTTGTTTCCCTGTAGTGTTCCACTTATCTAATATACCACTAATGTACCACCAGGGGGCGCTTAAAGTGCAACCGGAGGTCCTCACACCACAGTTTGAGAACCACTGGCTTAACATTATTAAGAGTATACTTGGTCTGATGCTAACTAGCTGTAGCATAAACATCACCTGCGCAGCTAACGTTAAAATATGGATTTATTCACTTCCTGTCATCACATTCAGTTACTTCTCTTTACAAACTCACCTCTTCTTCCTGAAAGGTAAAATTGTCCGGTTCTTCGTTTACGTCATTAACCTCCGACATTACGACAAAACTACCCGCTAACTACTCAGTTTCTGTTTGTCAGCGTACAAGCATCGAACCAGCGGCTTAGAAAGAGATAAACAACCATTATTAAGGCTGCATCTGCTGTTTAGCGCGTTAAAAACGAAGGTAACTGTAGCTCGAATGGAGGAAGAACGTTTAGCGTCTAAATGAAACTCCAGTAACCTTAGAAACGAGACTACAAGCAGCGCCGAGGACAAACAGAGCGAAACGCAAAAGGAAAAGGAAAACGCGTTCCTTTAAAAAATATGAAATCATTTATTTTATTTGTTACACTTCATCCTCATTGGCCTTTATTTGTTTTACTGTATATTTCTTTTTTCTTTTTACTGATTTGTGGATTTTTTACAGTTTTTTTTTCCTGTGTTTGTTTTGTATATTTCATTTTAAAGAATCTCTTTGATTTATTGGACACTACTTGTTTAAATTGCTTAAAATCAATATCATTTTAGAAACAATAACGATTTGAAAAAGAATTCTATGGCGTATTTCCTCCCCTCCTTCAATTTGTTTTAAAGATTCTATTCTAGGACAGCGTGAGGATAAGAATAAAGATAACACAGTATGTTCTCATCACTTTATCACTTTATCACTGGTGATAAGAGCCAGACATGAAAACAAAACACATTTTTTAGTTTTATGTATTGAAATCAAACAAAATGAGTGAATCAGATCATGCTTACTTCTTAAATGTGAATAAATCAGCCGTGTTGTGCGACAGTAACACATTTACTGTGTAGCATATTGATCAGATAAGCCATCAGAGGTCAGTGAGGCCGTTGTGTTGCTGCACAGCGGTGGTGTCATGGGGCCGTGGGCAGCGAGCTCGGCGGGGTCAGAGGGCCCAGACCTTGTAGGTGAATCACAGGACCAGAAGAACAAAAATGTGTTTGGCCATGAACAATGCAGACTTTTTCCATGACATTTTTGATCACAAAGGCCGGTTCCTCTCTCCCGTGGTGAAAGCGCTGCACTCATGCTGGACTCCGTCTCTTTGAGGAGATTCCAGTGGCCCACTCAGGTTTTCCCATACACATTCCCATGGGCTTTCTAAAAGGAACCCAGTCTCCTTCCTCAAACTTTCAAAGAAGAACAGTGTGTCCTCCATCCCAAAGCGTTTGTTGCCGAGACACACTGAGGCCTGTTCTCCGATCTCGTGACGTTCCAGGAGGAAAAACAAAACAACAAGAAAGGAGGCAGATCAGACTATTTTTTCCTTCAAAGGCCAGCGCTGAATTCCAGTGTGACAATGAGAGGCACAGACTCTACTACACCTATGTGGCCCGCAAGGTCAACACCATCCAGTTCATCCAGGTCCAGGGATGTACAAGGCTTTCACAAAGGTCACAGCGGGTCACCGCTCGGCTTCAGTGCCGGGGCTGATGGGTAGACGGGCGACAGCTTTGGTGCGACGCTCGATCAGCCCGTGCTTGTGTTTCCTTAGGCGCTTTAACATTCATTGACCAAGTTCAATTGCTCAAAAAGGCTCCATCAGCAGGCCGCGTCTGCTCAGATTAGGACCCCGGCCCTTTGTCGGTGGGCAAGGTGTCTGTTGCTTTTGTCAGAGTGCATAGAAGCCAGACAGCGGCCAGACAGACCCGAGCTGCCGATTTACACAGCAGATTATGCCAGTCAATGGTGGCTCCGGCCCAAACGGAGCCGCGGTTTGGACAGCAGCCGCGTGTTTACATTGTGGAAGGTTTTCTGTTTCTCGACTGTAGCCATTATCTTGGCAGCCATTGGGCCAATCGTTTCCATCTGGGCCTTTGAGGAAAGAAACATCCTTCTCCTAATGCAACCACAGGTCACAGATCAACCATAACAACCAGCTGATTTGTTTTCCCATTAAGGACACATGGAGTACAATTACACTTCCAGCTGTAGGAATCCACCTGATTGAAACCTACCAGCATGTTTCTAATGATTCAAAATGTAAACACTGCCCATAAATGAAATTTCTCTCATGCATGACCTCAAGATGACATTACAAAACCCAGAGCTGGATGAATGGATGCCTCCTCTCAATGCACTGAGCCAGATTATAGGCTTATTATAGGAGTTAGGGGACCTGCATGCAGACCTAAGGGCTGGTTAAAGCTGTTAAAGGCACGTGAGGTGGGAAATATTCAAGCAAGCTAATCCAGGTCAGATCATATTGGAGGCTTAATCACCCTTATGTTGCATTCTGAGGAATCTTTTCTCTGTCGAATCTCATTTCGACTCACGCAGCTCAAACGGCGTTCCCCTCATCTGCCTCTGCTCCTCTCCTCTCCTCTCCTCTCCTCTCCTCTCCTCTGAGCTGAGCCACGCACCTCCTTCATCCTTCAGACCCCCCACTTTGAGATAAGCTCTCCCTCAGTGATGAAGGCCGTGGATGGGCTGGACTTGGATGAAGATTTGGATGGCGTTTCAAAGTCATCCTGATGTCGGCAGTGTGACGTTGGAACATCTAAAGCTGCTGCATGACTGTGGGATTACTGGAGAAGGAAATTCCTCAAAACAAGCTGAAGGTTAGAATTGTCTACAAAAGAAGTTCAACCGAAACTCAACCCGTTTAGTCAAACATTTGTTTAGACACACTCTTAATTTTCTCTTGCAAATATTGTACAATGAGCATCAGTGTCTTTCCCTCTGAACTGAGGGACTGAAGTCTGTGTGTGTGTGTGTGTGTGTGTGTGTGTGTGTGTGTGTGCACAGTGAGCTAAACTAAAGAGAGCATGTATGGAGGAAAGAGCTGCACTGTGTGAGGACAGAGTGGCTCTCAGTCTACAGGAGACAAACCCATGGAGCAGGAGACAGACAGGGAGACAGACAGTCAGGGAGACAGACAGGGCGACAGTCAGGGAGACAGACAGTCAGGGCCGTTGCGTTCTGTTTCTGCTGTAACATAAAACGGCACAAATAAGGAAAACTGACTCCTAAAATGTGTATCACACTCAGTTCTGTCCATACATGAAGTTCTGTGGTCATACGTGTTATCATGGAGTCACAGCTCCTTGCTCAGACTCCCTCCTGTGATCCTCCACTCTCTCTGACATTCAGAGGAATCTTCCCACGTGACAAACACCCACATGGGAACTAAGAGGGATAAACCTTAATAACAAAAAGAAGAGTTGGCCCACAGTGCAGTGCTGCTCTGAGGGTCCCGTGACTCGGCCCCCCGTGACTCGGCCCCCCTGTGACTCGGCCCCCCTGTGACTCGGTCCCCCGTCACAGGACAGGAGAAGCTTTACTGCCGATAATCCTCTTTCTCTGAAAACGCATCTCCAATTCCAGCTAACGAACACCTGAGGTGAGCCTGAGCCACGTTACTGAGCCTGAGGCACGTTACTGAGCCTGAGGCACGTTACTGAGCCTGAGCCACGTTACTGAGCCACGTTACTGAGCCTGAGCCACGTTACTGAGCCTGAGGCACGTTACTGAGTCTGAGGCACGTTACTGAGCCTGAGGCACGTTACTGAGTCTGAGCCACGTTACTGAGCCTGAGCCACGTTACTGAGCCTGAGCCACGTTACTGAGCCTGAGGCACGTTACTGAGCCTGAGGCACGTTACTGAGCCTGAGGCACGTTACTGAGTCTGAGGCACGTTACTGAGCCTGAGGCACGTTACTGAGTCTGAGCCACGTTACTGAGCCTGAGCCACGTTACTGAGCCTGAGCCACGTTACTGAGCCTGAGGCACGTTACTGAGCCTGAGGCACGTTACTGAGCCTGAGGCACGTTACTGAGCCTGAGCCACGTTACTGAGTCTGAGCCACGTTACTGAGCCTGAGCCACGTTACTATGCCTATTTGTTTCAGTTTAAACTGAGTTGTTATCCTCATTTCTCATATTTGTGTCAAAATGAAACAACAAAATTCATTACAACAACAACATAAATACAAATGTTTTGTTGCAGAATGAGCCTGGAGTGCAGTTCACATGTTGATGAAGGTTTGCAGTGAGAGCCTGCAGCAATCTAACTTAGTGATCTGTACTGTGGCACAGAGAGAAGCCATTCTTCTCTGCATCACAGTCAGAGGCAGGATCACTATCAGGACAGGAAGGCTGACAGAGTCACACAACAACAGCAAGAAACATCACACTCATATGTACAGTAAAGCCATCTTAGTCTCCATTTCAGTTTGTAGAAGACATTCAGAATACACACCAGCTCTCCATCTGTCCGATCAGAGCTCTATTAACAAGTCTGTGTTCAACGGTGGGTTGAGTTGTGAGTCCTGGGCTCTGATCCTACTCTTGTCTTCAGGTTGATCAGGTCCATCTGCCACATGCAAGGTGACACAACGTGACACTGAGCAAACGCCACACGCCAAGCAGGAAATGCAGTCCTGGCACTGACCTCGCTTAACCTTATCCAAGATAAAACTGAGATTGATGGACATTTAATGCTAAAATAAGATAATCCACAGCCTTGACAGCCCAATGTTGGTAACATGCCTCAAATTATATTCACTCAGGTTTGCCTTATATAGCAGAAGCTTGTTTCCACAGCTACTTTGTACACTTCCTCCTCTACTATAGCCTCTCCTGAACCTTTATCACAATGTTCATTAAATGACTATGTATAAAAGTACCCTCTTTGTATTCAGGCTGTAGTTATTCCACTAAAGAACAGTGTAGCAGTAACAGGTTTAACAGAATCCCTTAGGTGTGGGGAGAAACATCCTTGAGTGGAGCCACAAACCCAGAGCGTGGTGAATCAGACGAGACACAACACAGAGGCAGCAGATAGCAGCCTTTATCACCAGCTGATGTTCCCATTCTCCCCTGGCCCACACAGCCATCACAAAGCCGTATCAAGGCATTTACACTGGACGTCACCGCGGCCTCAGCCAGGCTTTATCACAGCGCTCCACAGCGGCACACAGCCTGTCGCCGCACACGGGCATTCGCTCCCAGACACACATGGAACACATGGAACACATGGAACACACTGGGTTTAAAATGCAGCCTTTCAAGGGACCAGCACGCGATCCAGGCTTGTCACTCAGAGAGTTTATTAAAGGTTATAAATAGAACATCTACACATAAGTACATCAAGGACGGAGATATGAATAGAGAAAGAAATACATCAAGGAGCTCTGTGGTCTGGTGAAGTTTGTTTGTTTAGCTCAGCATCACATACAATGTCTCAAAGGGCTTTACAGGCCAACAAAGCCGTGGTTCCCGGCCCAGCCCAGACCGCTCTGAGACAACAACGCTACAACTCCGTCCAAATATGAAAGAAATGCAGCAATGTAAAGAGAAGCGATGGGAGAAACGTCGGGAGGTCCAGGGTCTCGACGGGAGCCATAGGTGGGGACGCAGGAGACAAAGGAGACAAAAACAACGACGTAACAATAGAGCAGGGGAAAATGTAAAGACAAAGACGCAGATGGAAACGCTTTGGCCCACAAGTCACCAAGGTCAGAGGGATTCTGGGTCCAAATTAAAATGTCATGGATTTTCTATTTACTTACACTTATTTGGAAAAACTTCAGTCCTGTTTCTGAATGTAAGTTAGATGTTTGGATCGTTCTCAAAACTGCAGCTGTTTTGCCTAATGCTGAGGTTTGAGCCTCAGGTAACCCATGACAACCTGACAAAATGGCATTTTGAGCAAACAGGAGCTTAATGATGTGTCCACAGTATAAATGATTAAAGCTTATTGAGACAGAATCAGTCAGCTGAGCCTGATCAGATGAGCCTGATCAGGTGAGCACGTGTCACATTCTCATATTCTCCGGCTGCACTGTGTGTTATCGTAGCTGTGCTCTTTTACAAACACACTAAACAAAACATTGATTAGAATCACATTGATTAAAGCAAAGTGAGATTGTCAAACATACACACACACACACACACACACACACACTGGAGTAGATTCTGTGTAACCCTTGGCTGTGACCTCTGTGTTTACTATCACAGCCCTTTGCTGAGCTCGTCTAAATCTCTGCACAACATTCTGCCTCATCGCTCCTCTGCATTTATAAGAGACAGCTCATATCTTTACAACGAGGGTATTTTAAAAATAAAATGGAATGATAAAAGGATCATGCCGTGCGACCAATCGGTCTTTGTCCTTGGTCTCATACAACATCACACCCTTCATATCAGCCAGTATTACTGCAGCACTGACGCGCCGTTCATTCATGTCAGCCGTCGGCGTCTCTCATTGGCTGAGGGCGCGAGGTGCAGAGTGACGTCGGTGAAAACCAACGCCTTAACTTTCCATGAGAGGTAAGCGAGGGGGAGAAAGCCCCGTGACAGCCAGGCGGCGTCGTGTTACCAAAGTCAGGGTTAGGTCATCAACAATTCAACAGGTAGACGAGGAAAGGGTGTGACATCACCTCGTCTGCCCCCCCCCCCCCCCCCCGACAAATCACAACAGAAGATACTACATGTGCTTCAGTCATAAAGGTTCATACGTAAATCAGCTCACAACGTCTAATCTATCATCACAATAATACCTTAAACCATCATACAGCCAGATGTTATAATCTCCTGCTCTAATCTGAAGGTTAACCTCGTACTCTGCCTCTCATTAAGGTGCTTCTTACCTCTAATCATAACTCTTTACTGCATCTATATTTCTCTGTAAAGCACTTTGATTTGCTGCATGTGTGTGAAAAGTGCAAATAAAGCTTTTCTTTGCTTTGAGGCGATGTGTTTCAGTCACTTCACACACACACACACACACACACACACACACACTTGGCTGTCTCATGAGCAGTCATTCGCTGGAGGAAAGAAAAGAAGCATTCAGGCCCGACAATGACATCAGTGATTCCTAGAACTCCTTCCAGCGCCAGCATCAACTCACACTCTATCAAGCCCCACACACACACACACACACACACATCACTCTGATAATATTAGGCTATTATCTGTCACCATTATGTTGGAGCTGTGTCCCTTGATATCCTTACAGATTGCTGTCATTTGGTTCAGACCCACAGGTCGTTATGTAAACAAACTAACCAGGAAGTATTCACACCCTCACTTCTATGGAAATATACTACACATTGGAAATTCATAATCAAGCTCAACTTCATTTGTGAACAAACTGCATCACTGTCACTTTAGTGTAACTGAAGCATGTTTGGTGTTGATGCATGAGGTCGGAAGGCCTTTGAGCCATATGGATGCTGAATGTGTTGAAAAGCCTCTAAGTTAAGTTATGTGTTTATTTACCTATGAAATATTTGTATTCAGTAGCCAAGACGAACAAAAAGTACCCAGAGAAAAATGTTGCATTAGATTCTGACAGACGGCTCTCAGTGCTGAAGATCAGACAGGAAGACCAGACAAGTGTTCAACCTCCAGATTATGATCATCTTATTACACAAGCATCAAGATCAAACTTAAGATACGAGGATTGACGATTTTAGAAATGTGTGATGTTGGCCTCTTACAGAAATGAAGAAGAAGAAGAAGAAGAAGAAGAAGCAGGTTCTATTCTAACTGGAACTTTAATTAATGAGAGATATCAATCTTGTTTTTAAATCCTGTTCTGGCTGGTGTGTGACCTCAGCTCTCTGGACACTTTGGTGTGCAGACTTTTCCCTTCTCTCAGGCTTCACTTTATGTTTCATATTGAGATAAATGGTTATTTGGCTTCATATGCTGCTGCTGTGCCATGAAGAGATAAAGCCAAAGCTCCTCTTTGCTCCTCTCAGCTATTTGTTTTTATTTGCTTTATGACTTAATGAAATCTGGATCATATAAACGCCTGAATCCCTCACACACCATCGCACCATAACGCCACACGGCCACACAATCCAATTGAACTCAGTCTGCTCAGTGTGTGTGTGTGTGTGTGTGTGTGTGTGTGTGTGTGTGTGTGTGTGTGCGTGTGTGTGTGCAGCTTCAGTTGCCACATTGAACTGGACAGAGAAAAGCCCCAGATCCTCTTTCAGCCGCCCGTCTCTGTGTTCACACTCGTGACGGGCGAACTTAATCACTTGTGTCAAAGTAAATTTCAAAGAATATTCAAAGAAAAATCTCTGTTATCTCACCGTTTTCAGGCAAACTGTGGAGAAAACTGATTTAGAAGCGAGTGAAGGTTCAAATTTGAAGGTCAACTTTTATGTTATTATAGAAGCTCAGTGATTATGAGAGAACCAGCTTCTATCAGGGAGCCACACACACACACACACACACACATACACACACACACGCAACACAACACAACACAACACAAAACAAGCAGGGTATGCTAGTACAAGTATTTTCTGTTTTCTTCTGGAGCTCTACAGAGGAGCTCTACAGAGCAGCTCTTCAGAGAAGCTCTACCTGAGCCGGATTGACAGAAACGCCACAGTTCTACAACTTTCTAACCTATTGATAATAATGAAAGTCAGTGACCTACTTAAGAAGTAAAACTGCCTGAAAATAATGAAATAATTGGTTATGTGTTCCCATGCCAGGCCAGTTCATCTTCATCCTCTCTTCATCTTTGGTCATTTGAAGTTCCGTCTCATCGGGTCTCAGGTTCAACATGATAAAGTGACGTCACCTCTTTGGGTTCTTGACGCTGTGTGAGGGGGAATAGAGGCCATGTCGTTATATAAACATATGCGTACAGAATGTGACCTCATTTCCCAGATTCTATGCAACGTGACTGCATGCTGCTGCCCTGCTGAGGAGACTTTGGTTTTAGGAGGCAAATCAATAAGTCTGCTGCTTAGGCTGCTCTCACTCAGTGATGAGGGAATGAGGGAGAACTGCAGTGAGCCGGCAGAACACTGGAGCTTCAGTCACGAGAGGAGTGTGAGTGGTGTTCCTGCTGCAGGAGCGCCGGGCTCTCACATTCCTCCCTACAAAGCTTCAGGTCACAACATCACACACACGCTGTGTCCAAACGGCTGTTTAGATCTGTGTTTGACTGACATTTCTTCAGATTGCGGTCTCTTGCTTGTAACATTGTGTTTTAGAGATTGAATCGACACGTTTTGTCATATGATCAAGTAATTGCAGCTCTTAAACTCTTTGCCCCGTTTCTGTTGATTGGAGAGATAAATATAGGAGATGGGAGTGAGCATCAGGCTCAGTCTCATCCGTGTGACCACCAGTGTGAAGTTTCTGTCAATGGCACCTTTGGGTGACAGACGAGCAGAGCAGCTGAGGGCAGGATGTGGGCAGCGGCAGCAGCAGCAGCAGCAGCAGCGGCCTCTTCTCTCCAGCACACACGTGTGTGACTCAAACAAAGACAATTTATGACACTGTTGGATCATCAGGAGTTAGATTCCTTGTTTCTAAGGCAACAGTCAACCTCTGGATGATGAAATCAGAGTCAGGTGTGTCACATTGCTCTGAGCTGCCATGGCACTTCCTCTCTGAGCAGGTGGTGGCACTGTGAGCGTTAGGCAGCAGCACTGGGTGACATGATGTCTCTACAAAGTGTCACAAAGACGCACAAACATTCACTTTCATGAAACGTCACTACTTAAAATCTTGAAAGAACTCACAAAAATAGAGCTTCACGGTTTTTCCCGCCACGCGTGACAGACAGAAGACTGCAAGTGAAATGGAAACTCTGCTGTGGTCGACTTCCCTCCAAAACAAGCAGTTTCATCTTGACTCACAGCAGCGTTTCCTCTGTGATGGTGAGATCGCTCTACCTCTGCTCTCATCACAGAGCAGATTTGAACCAGAGGAGCCTGCTGCATGCAAGGTGAACAGGAAATCAGGTGAACTTTGATTCACACGTGTGTTCATCTTGACACACTTTACAGGGACAGATCCTCTCCACTGCTTTTATCACACGGTACATATGATAAAGCTGAATCAGTGCTAATAAAGCCACTGCATCTCATTCTAAAACCGAGCTGATGATGTGTGAGCAAAGATCAGATACAGATTCAGACACGTGGAGCGCTCCTTCATTATTAAGACTTATTGTTATTCTTTTACAATTTAGTTAAATCTGAGTTTTTGCTAATTATCTCTTCAACTGGTGTCAAATGTGACACACGGTGACTCATCATCTCATGTTTACAGTCTATGCGAGTGAATATGAATGAATAATTACAATTTGGAGCCATCTCTGTCTTCCCTGAAATTGTTAAAATGTAGCCTCTATATTTAGATGTGTGTAGATAATCAAACACATGAACATTCATACATCCATACACTCATAAATGTGTGTATTTATCAGCCTGTACACGTTTTAATTGAGACTTTCTCAGTATCCTTGACTGCACTGTCGTAAAACAGGGGATTTTGTAGGTTGTAAATGTAAACACGGCGTTTATTCTATTATGAAAACACTCTTTTAAATCTAAATAAAGATGAAATGATTGTCCGGGCGTTTATAAACAGAGGCACATTGCATCCTTAAGCCTGCCCTCTCTTCCTGGTCGGGATTGTAGTAGTGGGTCGTACCAAATGGCACAGAATAGGGGTCAACGAAACCAAAAACGTACATTTTACCTCAATTTCAGTTGAAATGTATATTAATATTGTGTATATATGATATCAGTTACGCGTTTAATCTGCAGGTGGTGAGACTTTTCACGGATGAAGCTCAGAAAGTCGCTGGGTGACAGGTGCGGCGGAAGCGAGCGCCCCTCTCCGGGTGTGGGCGTGGGCTCGTGTCTGGAAGCTAGGCAGGGCGCCGGGGTCGGAGCCAACACACACCGGCTTGACTTGGACCTCAGCGGCTAGTGATAATGTCTTCCCCGTGTATGCGCTCTCACAATTTCATTCCTTGAGACGCAGCAATTCCGAAAAGGACGACCATCATCTCCCACGGGTGAGTGGCGCTTCACATCACGGGGCTCTCCCTCTCTCTGTGTGTGCGTGTGTGTGTGTGTGTGTGTGTGTGTGTGTGTGTGTGTGTGTGATGGAGGCATGCGGGACCGTGGGAGGTCTGTGAAGCGGACTGGAGGCACCGATGCTCGGGATGATGGAATCGCTCACACGCGTGTCAGCAGGACCGGGGCGGGAGGGAGCGCGGTAATTTATGCGCATCCCCCCCAGAGGACAGCCTGTGCCCGGGTACAACACGGAGCCGCATGGCGCCCCGGACATGTTGGCTTCTTCCTCTCTCCTCCTCCTCCTCCTCCTCCTCCATCATTCTGATCTGGAGCCCGGGCCCGTTTCTGATCCATCTTTGCTCTGAGTCATGTGCGGATGGAGAAGGGAGGAAATCAGCTTTGTCTTTGTCTTTTCCCCTTTTAAACGCAACCATATACACATCTTCCTCCAATAAACAATTTAATTTGATTTAATTTGTATTGTTTAAATCTACACCGTAGCGCCGTGAAGGTTACACAGCATCCGCGCCGTGCTGCGTTCACTGTCGGCCTGTGCCTGCACACTAAACAGGCTAATCTGGACGCGTTCAGGGGGGGGGAGGGAGGGCGGGGGGGGAGAATCTATTAATCACTTCATCCTCCGTGGGGCCGCGGCCACTTTGCGCCTTTGTGATGCAGGAATTTAGAAGATGGAGCTGTATTCACTTTTTTACGACGCTGTTTTAAGCTCGTTTACGTACAGAACGCTAAATAGCTCCACACACACACACACACCCAGGAGGTGCAGTCGCGCCTCTGAGTGCCGCCACCGGAGGAGCCTGATGATGAAGATGATGCAATAGAGTCACGCGACATTTCCTCAGGAGTAAAAGTGTCAATGTTGTGTTGTGACGTTATTTGTTTTGATTGTCTCGCTGTTGAGTCTGACTGAGCGGGACAGGAGAAGAGGCATAAGAGTGTGTTTTCGCATTTTAAACACATTTAAAGGACAGAAGCAGCATGATTAGATCCTTTATGGGGCAGAATTCCTTTATTTGTGTGGAGCTTTGGTTTTATTTACTTGTTTGTCCTTAATATTTAAGGGCTTTTTGGCCTCCTGGTCTTGTTTGGGTTGGTATGTAAATATCCTCCTCCTTAAATAATAGAGGAGCTTGGTAAGGTGATAGTGTCCACACTTAGACCTGAACCTGTCCCGGGCCCAGCTGAGGCGCCATGCTGGGTCCTCACACAACCAGGAGGGCCTGTGATGTCATCGGTGACATCACAGGGGTACTGAGGAGAGGAGGAACCAGCTGAGACACAAACTGTAATCACATAATGATGATGATGATGATGATGAACCACAGCCTGCTCAGCGTTCAGTCTGGAGGATCAGGTCATCCAGGTTGGACTTGATGATGATGATGATGATGATGATCAGTCTGACATCATTGCTGATTTGTGATGAGTCAGACATCAATCAATACTTTAAGGAAAATCAGACGATCAAACTGCATGATTGAATATTTCTTCTCCTTCCTTTTCTCCACAGACCTTTGGTGACCATGAGGAAATAAAACTCTTCATCTTTAAACCTCTACAAACTGTTTATAAACCTCTCAGGCCTTAAAACCTCAACGCCTCAACTCAAACGACCTCTCCGGCTCTGCAGTGTCAAAGCTGAGCGTGACGTTTTCCCCCCCTGACGCAGGCTCCGCCCCTCCAGCCCTCCAGCTGAAGAGACTCTCTCTCTCTCTGCCCTCCTTTGCTTTATCAAATGCCCAAAAACAGCAAAGCCGTCAAGAGAGAGCTTGACGACGATGTCACCGAGTCTGGCAAAGACCTGCTTTCCAACGAGGACGCCTGCGGTGAATCCTTCAAGAAGACCTCGCTGATCATCGACAACCATGAGGGCGAGGGGAAAGGGTCGGACGTGGACGAGGGCGCCTCGGACGCCGAGGAAGAGGAGGAGCGGCCGGCGTGGAACAGCAAACTGCAGTACATCCTGGCCCAGGTGGGCTTCTCTGTGGGCCTGGGAAACGTCTGGAGGTTCCCCTACCTGTGCCAGAAGAACGGAGGGGGTGAGTGTCATCTCAAGTGGATGGTGTGTGTGTGTGTGTGTGTGTGTTCGGCCCCGCCACACGTTAGTTACACCTTCACACCTGCAGATCAGCTGAAGCTACAGCCTCCACAGAAAGCTGATGTAATGAACCCTGACCAGATAAGAACTCTGTGTCCTGTGTGTGTGTGTGTGTGTGTGTGTTATGTGAGGCAGGTTTGTTTTGAAGGAGCTCTGGTGCTCCTGCAGACTCAAACTGTAATTCGATAAAAATGTCAGATCTGAGTGTGTGTGTGTGTGTGTGGGTGTGTGTGGGACCTAATCTCTCTCATGTGATGGGCTGAGGTGTTAAAGGTACAGATTTAGGTCAGTTGAGTAAACTCTCCTCATCAGAATTCCCAAACCTGTCACAGATTCACAGGAACGTTTCCTGACCTCGTCTGGATCTGAGCTCCTCCTGCTTTACATGATGTCATCATTCAGCTAGTGCTTAGTCCACCTCTTTGTTCTGACTTCACTGGTTTTCATCCATTAGAATGTGTGTCTGTAAGGTGTGTGTCTCCGTGTGTGTGTGTGTGTGTGTTGTTGTTGATGAATCTGCTGCCTCTTTAGTTCAGCACCACTTTGACCTTTGATCCTGGACTGAGTCTTATTTTGGAGACAGAGATGAAATGGGATCTGTTTGCTTTCTCAGAGTCCCATCAAAGCGTCCTCACCTCCTCACCTCCTCACCTCCTCATATCCTCATGTCCAGACCTCCAGACCTCCAGACCTGCAGAGCAGACAATGGAGCCCCAGGCTGTTTAGACTCAGAGCCTCTTCCCTCTTTGTGTTTTAATATTAGAAACCTGTTAGCATATTGTCCATGTGTACACACACACACACACACACACACACACACACACACACACACACACACACACACACACACACGCGCTGACAGAGCCACACCCACATCCCGGCTGTGACCCCTCCCCTGCGGCTGAGAGGAAGAGATGTGAATGAACGTCCTGCCAGATGAAACAACAAACAAGTGTTGAAACGGGGATGAAGCCGATCTGAGAAACAACACGCCCGTGTAGCGTGTGTGAGGCGTGACCCACAGCAGCAGACGTGACTCCGTGTGTGCTGAGGTACAGACGAGGCACAGACGAGGCATGTACAGTAAAGAGTCTCAGGGTTTGGAGCCCAAAGCTGAAGGTGTGTGTGGCCTTTAGACAAACACTGCGTCCCGTGTGCAGCGTTGCTCCCCTCCCTGAGCTGCAGCTGTAACAGTAGAAGAAGAGGAGGAGGAGCATTATGGTCTGGAGTCTCGTGCCACAGATCACATCACACCGACGAGCCGCTTCCCGTGAACAAAGAGCTTTAGGTCCTCGCTGTGTTTCCTGTCGTCACGGGGCTGCCAGCCTCAGCAGCCTCAGCAGCCTCAGCAGCCTCAGCAGCATCATCAGGCTCAGCAGGCTCAGCTCTCTGACTGTCACAAGACACGCCCCTCCCCTCATGTCAGTCATTTCCCCCCGCAGCCTTTACTCCTCTACAGAACGCCGTCTCTCTAACGCTGTCATTGTCTCAGGTGGAGACACACACATGTGGCGGTGTGTGTGTGTGTGCGTGTGTGTGAGTGTGTATGCGTGTGCGTGTGCATGTGTGAGTGTGAGTGTGCATGTGTGTGTAGATGCGGCTGAAAAGGCTTTGATGTGTTTGTAGGAAAGCCTCAGTATGAAGAGAGAGAGAGAGAGAGAGAGAGAGAGAGAGAGAGAGAGAGAGAGAGAGAGAGAGAGAGAGTGAGTCAGTCTGAAAGTCTGTGTGTGTAAGAAGTGAAACTGTGTCACGTGTTCTGATCTGATGTGGTGTTTCCCCTTTCTCTGCCCTGTGTGTGTGTGTGCAGGAGCCTACCTGGTGCCCTACCTCATCCTGCTCATCCTGATCGGCATCCCGCTCTTCTTCCTGGAGCTCGCCGTGGGCCAGAGGATCCGCCGGGGCAGCATCGGCGTGTGGAACTACATCAGCCCGCGTCTGGGCGGCATCGGCTTCGCCAGCTGTGTGGTGAGTGGGGACCCTGGTGAACACGGGGTGAAGGGGAAGGAAGCTAAATCTGAAAGTATAATTTAGTACCCTCTGTGGTTTGTGCTGAGGTTTGCGATCGGGCCGCCTGTTTCCTGCGCTGATGTTTCTGTAATGGACGCCGTGTTGAGCCTGAGCGTTTGTTCCAGCCCCTCCAGTCGTGTGTCTAATCCGCCCTGCGCTCTGGCCTGCAGGTTTGCTTCTTCGTGGCCCTTTACTACAACGTGATCATCGGCTGGAGCCTCTTCTACTTCTCCCAGTCCTTCCAGCAGCCTCTGCCGTGGCACGAGTGCACGCTGGTCAAGAACAACAGCGTCACCTGTAAGGAAGCGTGTTTGAGTCCATGAACGCCTCTTTGCTCTGTGACTCTGACTCTCCCGTCTCTGACTCTCACCTGTGACCTCCTCCCCCCCCCTGTCACCTACAGATGTGGAGCCCGAGTGTGAGAAGAGCTCGGCCACCACCTACTACTGGTACCGCCAGGCCCTCAACATCTCTGACAGCATCTCAGAGGGCGGCGGCCTCAACTGGAGGATGACCCTGTGCCTGCTGGCGGCCTGGACCATGGTCTGCCTCGCCATGATCAAGGGCATCCAGTCCTCCGGGAAGGTAACGTCACGTTGTTTACTCTCTGTTTGTTTGTTTGTTTGTTTCCTAGCAGTCGGCGGCGTGTAGGAGCTAAAAACAAAACACTCTGTACGTTCGGTGGAGCTTCCTCCTTCCTTTGATGAGTGTGAGGGAGGAGGAGGAGGAGGAGGAGGAAGCACGGCAGCTCGGCCCAGATAGCGACTCCATTATAAGGCTCTAAAACGGGGAGCAGCGTCGGGGAACAAAGGGACGTCTCTGCTGAGCGCTGTGTGTAATCAGCTGGTGTAAGGGTGGAGGCTGACGCAGGTCTGGAGGCTGACAGAGGTCTGGAGGCTGACAGAGGTCTGGAGGCTGACGGAGGTCTGGACTCTCTGATGCTGCTCTGTGACGCCATGTGACACACTTTCCTCATGATCCACACTGGTTTGACCCTCTGGGGCTCATGTGATCTCAGAGTCGACTGCATCGCCACCAACATCCGGGAGGATTAGAGCTCTCACACACACACACACACACACACACACACACACACACACACAGGTGATCTGTGTTCCTGGCAGGTTTGTGGTGTCACATGTAGAGCATTAGCCCGCCGCTCTGTGAGCTCAGACTGCAGCTCGCACTAATTGGAGAAATGAACGCATTCCTTTGACGCTTTGATGCTGGAGTCTGCTTTGATTTGGGCGTCGCCATGGCGGCAAAGTTACTGCAGTGTAAGTTAATGTAGGAGAAGATCTGTGGCAGCGCTCTGGAGATGAAACCACACTGTCCTTTCTTATGATGAGGCGGAGAAATGGAGCAGACGCTGTCCTGAGCCGGTCTGGGGTCGGATCCCAGTTTGTAACAGAAATCGCTCCAGAAAAGTCAAACAGCAGCGACCCGAGCTCCGGTTCACTGAGAGCCTGGAGCCGGACGCTCGAGGTCCAGCTACCTGCTGGGTCTGAGCTGGCAATGCCCGTCAACTCTCTCCCCCTGAAGGGGCCACGGGCGAGTGTGTGTGAAGGGGCCATGGCCAAGTGTGTGTGTGTGTGTGAAGCTCTATCAGGGCGGAGGCTCACAAAAGAATATTAATGTGTCTCCACCCGCTCACAAAGCCTCCGTCCCCGCGTCCCCACACCCTCATTCCTGCCTGTGGGTGGGCGTGAAAGGGATCAGGCTGCTGCTGCGGTTGCCACGGTTACACGCGCTCTTTTGGCTTGGCTTGATTGTCAAGAGTGTGGAGGGGGGAGGGGGGGGCTGAGGGGGGCATGATGGGTTTGGTGAAGTATCAGGAGAAAAGTGTTCAGCATGCAGATATGTGTGGGTGTGTGTGTGTGTGTGTGTGTGTGTGTGTGTGTGTGTGTGTGTATCCGTTTACACAGTTTGAAGATCGCGACCCTTTGAAGGCAGCAGTTGTGATGTGACCCTTCACAATGGTCTATTGACTGAACAGTAAACAAACACAGACCCTGATAGTTACTTAGCACCGGTGTGGCGCTGCTGTGCACACTGAGGGCTCCATCGTTTGCCTGGAGGAAGAGGCTGTGTGTTGTTAGGTGAGCTGATCTTTAAAACACACCTCAAACCTGTTTGTGAGGCTAAATCCCCTGGATGTGTGTGTGTGTGTGTGTGGGACAGGTGTGTTACTCATCAACACAAACGTCCTCTAAGCTCACTCAGTTGATGAATCACTTCATTTAAATGGAAACTGTTGATCTTGAACTTGCTGATCTCTTTCTCCACCGCTGCATTCAGGTCCTGCTGCCCCTCGGCCTCAACCTGTGTGCTGACCCTTACACACACACACACACACACACACACAGACACACACACACACACACACACACACACACACAGTAGTAACTTCCCTCCCTCTCTGTGTTGACACACGAGGAGAGGACGATCCAGTCAAAGTATTCTGTGGTTCTAAAAGTTTCATTAGAGTTTCACAAGATTCATTATGACATCATCTAAACAAACAAACTTGACTTAAGAGTCTTTAGTGTCTCGCTCCCTCTCAGACGGGCGTTACAAGCTTCATGTCAGTGTGGCAACGTCTCTTAATCTGTGTGTGTGTGTGTGTGACTCAACCCCAGACCATCCACTCCCACTGATGAGCCCGTAGACGGGCGTGTCAGAGCTCAGGAGTCCTCCACCCATGGACGAGCCTCCACCAGGGCCCCTGAGTCCTCCACCCACAGAGGAGCCTCCACCAGGGCCCCTGAGTCCTCCACCAGGGCCCCTGAGTCCTCCATCCACAGAGGAGCCTCCGCCAGGGCCCCTGAGTCCCCCACCAGGGCCCCTGAGTCCTCCACTGGGCCCCTGAGTCCTCCACCAGGGCCCCTGAGTCCTCCACCGGGCCCCTGAGTCCTCCACCAGGGCCCCTGAGTCCTCCACTGGGCCCCTGAGTCCTCCACCAGGGCCCCTGAGTCCTCCACTGGGCCCATGAGTCCTCCACCCACAGACGAGCCTCCACCAGAGCCCTGCTGCCTGATGATCTGATTAGATGATGAGATCTTTGTCCTCGGCCCCCTGCTGACATCACTTGCACAGCTTTGATTGACGCTCATTTACTCATTAGCTCGTCTCCCTCGGTGGTCTCAGTTATCTTCACTCCTTCGCGCTGAGACGATGACATGTGACCTCATGTTTCCTCCCAGCTGTGAACGCAGGAGTTCGACTTGGAAATTACTTTAACAAATGTGTTACTGAGCAACAGAGAGACAGGGACTCTTCATCTTCATCTCTCCTCTTCATCTCTCCTCTTCATCCCTCTCCTCTTCATCCCTCTCCTCTTCATCCCTCTCCTCTTCATCTCTCTCCTCTTCATCCCTCTCCTCTTCATCCCTCTCCTCTTCACCTCTCTCCTCTTCATCCCTCTCCTCTTCATCCCTCTCCTCTTCATCTCTCAGGACTCTGTGGCTCCTGTGTGTCTCCTCCTCCTCCTCTCCTGTTGCCGTAGAAACCAAAGATCAAACACATTCCCTTCATACCAGCTCCTCCTCCTCCTCCTCTTCTTATCAGCGACTCATCTGGGTCACAAACTCCGCTTAGATGTTCAGCTGTGTTTCCTTACCTCCTTTAATTATTCATCCTCTGCTCCGGACGTCTTCCTGTCACCTCTCCAGTCTGCCGTAACCTTAGATACGAGCGCAGGACCGACGGGTCACAGAGGAAAGGTGAAGTAACAAACTCTTCTTCTTCTTCTGCCTGCAGGTGATGTACTTCAGCTCTCTGTTCCCGTACCTGGTCTTGATCTGCTTCCTGGTCCGGTCTCTGCTGCTGAAGGGCTCTGTGGACGGGATCCGACACATGTTCACCCCCAAGGTAACCCAGGAACGCCGGAGAGCCGGGTTCACGTAAACAAACAGTCACTATCGCTTCTCTTATCAATTAGCCGCCTTTTGAAAGGTCCCTGAATGTGGATCTGGGCTGTGATTGGCTGAATCCTTGGCAGCAATAAGCCAATGGCGCCGCTGCTCTCAGCCCAGATCACCATGGAAACAGGAGTTGCTGAGACTTTATGTAACCAAAGACGCGACGGCGCTCGTTCACAGCAGTGTCTGTGTCCTCAGCTGACATCTTAACCACAGAGAGAGAGAGAGAGAGAGAGAGAGAGAGAGGGAGAGGGAGAGAGAGAGAGAGAGAGAGAGAGAGAAAACTGGGTCGTCTAGAGCGCCGCGTCCTCCTTTGATCTCAGCACAGTTTGATTAGAGCGTGGCTGCATCTCCGTATGTCAATGAGCTCTGTAAAGAAGTGGACGTGCCTTTATGAAGCAACAAAAGAAAGCAAACTGTAACACAGAATGAACCGTCCAGCCCCTCACACACACTCTGCGTCCCTCTCACAGTTGGAGATCATGCTGGAGGCCAAAGTGTGGCGAGAGGCGGCCACTCAGGTCTTCTTCGCTCTGGGCCTGGGCTTCGGCGGCGTCATCGCCTTCTCCAGCTACAACAAGCGGGACAACAACTGCCACTTTGACGCCGTCCTGGTGTCCTTCATCAACTTCTTCACCTCCGTGCTGGCCACGCTGGTGGTGTTCGCCGTGCTGGGCTTCAAGGCCAACATCATGAACGACAAATGTGTGATACAGTGAGTATGAGCTCCAAGACCAGGACACCAAGACCAGGTCCGTGTGGTCTACGTGCTGTGTGGCTCAAATCCCTGATCTCACGTCTATGTCCGTCTCCTAGGAACGTCAACAGGATTGCGTTTATGTTGGACAACAACGTGATCAACCGCACCTCCATCCCCCCACACGTCAACCTCACGGGGGCTGTGAGCGTGGAGGACTACCACCAAATGATCTATGAAGGGATAAAGGACTACAAAAGCCTGGGACTGAACTCCTGCACCATTGAGGAGGAGCTCAACCAGGTATGCTTATTTGGAATCCCACTGGCATAAACATGAGAAGATATAAAGGGTTTACATTGTGACGCGTCTTCTTCTTCTTCTTCTTCTTCTTCTTCTTCTTCTTCTTCTGCTGTCCCCCAGGCGGTCCAAGGTACCGGTTTGGCCTTCATCGCCTTCACTGAGGCCATGACTCACTTCCCAGCCTCGCCCTTCTGGTCGGTGATGTTCTTCCTCATGCTGGTGAACCTGGGCCTGGGAAGCATGTTCGGCACCATCGAGGGAATCCTCACGCCACTGGTGGACACCTTCAAAGTCCGCAAGGAGTTCCTGACAGGTGAGAGACCTTCAGGTGCAGGTGGAGTCCATGAGAGGAGACGTTAGGCTGGAGGTTACAGACCCATGACACCATCACTAAAAAACCTCCCATTCATTCATGTTGAGTTCAGTGTCAAAGAGAAACTAGTGAGGACATCAAATCTATACCCCACACACATAAGAGACCCCCCCACACACACACACACACAGTCACACACCCTCCATTCATATCCTGTTTACATCTTACCAGTATGAAGTACTAAACCTTCAGCATTGGAGAAAGTGTGTTTTTATTTAACTTCTGTGATTGAAGCTATGCTATGCTAAGTTAAGCTAAGCTAATTTAAGAAAGACTTTGGTCTGAACAAAAATGTCTTCTTCTTGACTTCTTATCAGCTTTTTAAAAATGTAGAGGACATGTACATTGTACGCATCATGTCAGATGGTTTCCAGCGTGTATGCACCTGTTTCCTGTGAGCGTGTAAAGACTCTGTTGTCTTCCCTCAGTGGGCTGCTGCGTGCTGGCCTTCTGCATCGGGCTCACCTTCGTCCAGCGCTCAGGGAACTACTTTGTGGCCATGTTTGACGACTACTCAGCCACTCTGCCTTTGCTCATCGTGGTCATACTGGAGAACGTGGCCGTCGCCTGGTGCTACGGCATCGACAAGTAAGAGTCAGAGTGTGGGGAGTCACAGTAACGTTCACTGACAGGACACTTTCAATGCTTACTGTTGATTTTCAATGTTAAATTACTTAACAATGACCAACAACATGTGGAGGCCTCAGGTGTGTGTCTGTGTGTCTGTGTGTGTGTGTGGGAGTCGCACACATGAAACAAACATCTGATCTCTCCTCCTGCTGTGTCCCCCGTCCCTCCCTGTCCCCCCCTGTGTCCCGTCACGTCACAGATTCTTTGAAGACCTGAAGGACATGCTGGGCTTCACGCCGTTCCGCTTCTACTATTACATGTGGAAGTACATCACGCCCATCCTGCTGCTGGTCCTCCTGGGCTCCAGCTTCGTCCAGCTGGTCATCACCCCGCCCACCTACAGTGCCTGGATACAGGAACTGGTGAGTTCACGTCTCCGGCCGGTCTCCCCGGGGATCGGGGGGGACAGGGGGATCAATGGAGGTGGAAGTTCTCCGCCTCGGCAATCCTGGAACGGCTAGAAAGCAAAGGGACAGGTTCAAAGTAAAGAAGCGGCGGCTGGAAACGTCTTGGCTGATAAACAGATGATGTCCAGGCGTCTTTAACCCTCAGAGAACAGGATGTAAGCTCCTGTTTGATCAGGAGGAGAGAATGGGAGCAGAGCTTCTGGGCGCTTTAGAGGCGTCAGTAAATGAAGCAGGAGTAAATGTTGTCTGGAGAAAACGTCAACATTTCCCTAAATTTAGGCCAAAACTGAGACGACCTAACAGTTTATTGTTTACAGACCACGATGACATCATGAGAGCTGTTTTTTGTTTTATTTTTTAATTTTGTTGGTTTGTTTTTTTGACAAAATAGTCAAAATTACAAAAAAAGGATTTTCTCACAAAGTTCAAAGTAGGAACGAGAGTGAGTGAGAACCAAACCTCCATACTGAGTGTCTGTCATGTGTTGGTCTCCTAGGCGATGGAGAGGAAGGTGGTGTACCCAACGTGGGGCATCGTGGTCTGCATCTCCCTGGTGGTGATGGCCATCATGCCGGTGCCAGTCGTATTTGGCCTGCGCTACTTCAACGTCATCGACGACAACAACAGCGCCCTCTCCACCGTGGCGTACAAGAAGGGCCGCATCATCAAGGAGAGCGGCCGGCCCGGCGAGGACGACGACACCAGCCTCATCCAGGCCAAGACGCGCAGCGAGGCGCCGTCGCCCGTCCCGGGAAACACCATCTACCGCAAGCAGAACATCAACGGCGGCCCGGACCCGGACATCGCTCCCAACGGCCGCTACGGTATCGGTTACTTGATGGTCGACATACCGGACATGCCTGAGTCTGACTTATAGAATGACTGTTAGCCCCGACCCGACCCGCCACGCCAGCCGGCCGGCCACTTAACCCTTTCATCCCTCTGCGTGCATTTAGTTGGCGGTATCATCAGTGTATATTTTATCTTGTATTGTATATTCAATGTAGATATGGTAGCTGCTCTCGTTTGTCGTCTCTGAACCTTATACGACTGTCGACCTTAGAGGGTGTGTGGACAAGCGTCCTCCTTGTCGGTTCCCTTGGGCTCGCGCCTTCCAAGCTCACCTCCTGACCCCCGGCTCCTCTCAGCCGGGGTCACGAGGTCACGTTAGGGTGGCGCTCCCTTCTCCCTGTATCTGTGGGCCGTGCGAGTCCAGCC
This sequence comes from Genypterus blacodes, assembly GCF_046128005.1. Taxonomy (NCBI): domain Eukaryota; kingdom Metazoa; phylum Chordata; class Actinopteri; order Ophidiiformes; family Ophidiidae; genus Genypterus; species Genypterus blacodes. The sequence continues at coordinate 153,897 of NW_027467117.1, forward strand.
AGCTTCACGTCCCGCTGTAAAACACGGCCGCGTTCCATTCTGACCCCTAACTGCTGGCAACAAGTGCTGCATCAGGAGCAGAGCAGTGTAGCCACTCTGGTTAGAGCGACGATGCAATAGTGACCCTTAATCCTCTCCCGTCATCGTCTGAGACAAAAGTGTGCCTAAGTAATTTATATTTGTTTATGGAATACATGATGAACGCTGTATATTTAAGGTATTCTGTAAATATAATATAAATATTATAAATATATTTATCTGAATAGTTTGGATATCAGACCTCCATGTTTTTAAGGTTCAGACGTACTTCAACCCCTTAATGCTGTTCTCTCTTTGTTTTATACTAATGTGCTGTGATGAACACGAGGCCCAGGCTTCACTGTAAATACATTTTTCCATGAAACTGCTTCTAACGCAACTCGTCTTCTTTTCCCTTCATGATTAAAGGTCAGATCTGATCTTCACCCTCAAACTCTCTGTGTGGCATCTTCTTCTTCTTCTTCTTCTTCAGTTGGAAACACAAGATTGTTTAGAATTTTCACTAACTTAACACCTGCAGACACATTTGGCAAGTTTATTGTGGCCCAGAACTTTTATTGACAAAATGTAACTATTGTGTGTTATAGCGCCACCATCAGGTCAAATTATTGTTTTGCATCATTTTTTTTGGTTTTGTTGGACTCATTAACTCCCTGCACTCGACTTTGGCAGCAAATTGTGGCAAAAAATATCAAAAACAGACAAAATTGTGGGTCAGAGATGAGAAATAAGGTCCAATAACAGAAAGGTTCAGTCCAGAGTTCTGTTCCTGTAAATGTTTGAGTGAAACACAAAGATGAGACGCAGCCTCGCATAAAATAGATTTAATAACGCTGACACCGTAAAAACTTCATAAACGCACACAAAAAGGTACAAATCAGAATAAATAAGCAAAGATACACTCAGACTTTGCTTCCTTTGGTTTTAAAATGTCACTTCCTGGTTTCCTAAATGATCACAAAGTAAACAAATGAGGTCACACATCAGATCATCTGTGTCCCTTTATCAAAAGTGTCTCAAGGTCAAAGATACAAGAAGAATGTGTCGTCTTCTTTCACACACGTCTGCACCTGCAGCTGTGTGTGTGTGTGTGTGTGTGTGTGTGTCTGTCTGACACGCCCCCCTGCTGACGCCTGCAGGGGTCCATCCCTTTACATGCAACACCTGTAATAAAGGAAAACTAGTTGTTATTTGTTATTGGCAACATAATCCTGCTCATTCTATACATTTGACCTGAATGTAGAGTGTACAGAGCTGCAGCCTCACCTGTCACTCATGCAGAGCTGCAGCCTCCCCTGTCACTCGTACTGCAGCTGCTCTCTCAGTCGGGCTGCGATCTGCTCTCTCATCTCACAGTGTTTGTTCAAGTCCTTCACCTCCATGGGCAGAGAGCTGTTCCACACCATCAGCACCGACTCCTCGTCTAACACACACACACACACAAACACACACTTCAGCCTCACCATTATGACGAGTGGCTCAACCTCAAACACACACACACACACACACACGTGAGTCTCACCTGACTGATTCTTGTCCTGCTGGAGTCGCCGGCCCAACGCCAGCACCACGTTCTTACGGTTTAGAGATTCTGTCCATGAAGGAAGAGATTTCAGAATGACATCAGCTTGTTATCAATACTGAAGACATGCAGAACACACACACACACACACACACACCTATAAAGGTGGAGGCCATGCTGCGGATGGACTGGCAGTGGTGGCCGATGATCTGGAGCGTCTGGTGCTTGGAGAGCTCCAGCAGCAGCAGGTAGCCCCCTCTGGTGCCGATCCAGAGCGCTGCACCGCTCTGCACCATCAGGGACTTGACCCGGGCCCAGGTGGGCGCGGCCTCGAAGGAAAGCTCCGCCTCGCTGGCCCTCCGCCGCCTCCAGCCCGAGCCGTGCCTGCAATCAATCAGTAACAGCTGTGTGTGTGTGTGTGTGTGTGTCACGTGGTGAGCAATGTAGAGCTGCACAGAGCTGCACAGACAGATCAGCTGCTGCCGCTCATCTAGAGCAGGTGAGAGCATTGAACCTATCACATTGAGTTTGGACATAAATTCCCGCAACATCATTTACATTTACATATATTAACCACTGTCATTACACGCAATCAATACTGTGTGTGTGTGCGTGTGTGTGTGTGTGTATGTGTGTGTGTGTGTGTGTGTGTGTGTGTGTGTGTACCTGAGGAGCTGAGCACAGTCGATGCTGTCCACTATCTTGTCGCTCCTCTTGTCCCAGACCTCCACAGTCGACCCCCCGACCTTACTCAGGTACACAAACGTGTCCACCACCATCCGCAACACACACGCGTCACGGCTCATTGATCGATGCTGCCTGGAGGACACACACACACACACACACACAGGAGTTTGTATTGATTGTATGCATTCTGGTTCTTTCATCTTTTCTGGATTAATTTCAAGCTTTTTCTATTATTTACAATCTGCTATCTGTGATTTCCCCACACACACTACACACACACTGTAGATTCTCAGCCCTGCCTGGCTCAAGGGGCCGCAGGTAGCACAGCTCTGGCCCTGATCTCAGAGCGGCCTCACGCAGCCCCCGGCCCCTGAGTGGACTCACTGTAGGAGGAGGCCCCGCCTGGTGTCGATGCTCCTGCCGACCTCGTAGTCGGCGGTTAAGGACAGGACCTTGGAGCCGCAGCCGGCCCACACACACATTCTGTCCGGCGTGTGCGCAGACTGGCCCAGACACATGACGGGCGTGTTGACATTCCCGATGGTGAGAGTTTTAACAGGCTGTCCATTCTCCTGCTGCAGAGGGAGGAAGTCATGTGAACCAGAAACCCTCAGACTGCAGCACAGTGAGGAGACTTCAGAAGGAAATAGAGTTGAAGTCATGAAGGTCCGGTGTTTACCTTCAGCTCTGAGTCCTCGTACACTGTGAGGATCCCATCAGCTGTTCCCACCAGCAGGTAGTTCTTCCTTTGACTGAAAACAGAATCAAAGGCGTTTAAAATCATGATGACATCATTCTGAAATCTGATATAGACACAAATTCTGACAATCATACTGTTGTTTTAGGTATTTTCATTAGAAATCAACAATATTACATTTGTTTCCAATATAATTTGATTAGATTACAATTCCATATTTTATTTTTTTTTGTTTTCCAATTTAGAAATAAGACTAATGAAACTTAAACACTATCAGAGAGTAAACAGAGTAAAGGATCTCAATCTGTAAGCATAGTTACAATAAGGAGTTAAGTTTTAATGAACTGCTTATCATTGATATGAATGATCCAGATTGATGCAGTTTAAATGAAGATGAAGATGTTTGATGTTGGAGCTTCATGCAGCCTTCATACATTGTAGTTGCGGTTCTCTTAGAGTCCAGCAGAGGGCGACATGGTGCTGCACTTACGTTCGCCGCGGGTGTACGTGGAAGAAGAGCGACGTGACGGCGTCGGTGACCCTCTGCAGGTGGTGCCAGCGTGACGTGTCCTGGGTGCTGATGACCACTAAGGAGCCAGACTGGGTGCCGGCTACCAGCCAATCGTGAGGCTCGTTTGGGATTTGGACGATGGTGAGACAGAGGACGGGACTGGTGTCGATCTCCTGTGGTGACAGAGAGAGAGCGGCTGTGAGGAGGAGAACCTGTCTGGGCCTGCACCAGAACCAGAACATGATGAAGAACACGCCTCAGGGTGCTCACAGTACCTGGGTGCTGACTGCGTTGCTGTCCAGGTCCATAACAGCGATGGAGCCCAGCCTCTGGGTGCTGCTGCCTCCACCCAGCCAGGCCCGGTGGCTGGACCCGGGGCCGGCGCTGCTGCCGGCGCTCACCACAAAGCACTCGGCGTTAAATTCCCGAGGAACCGGCAGCTCCCTCATCAGACAGAGCATCGCCCCCGAGTTCAGACGCTCAAACACCTGCAGACATCAGAGCAGGAGGGCTGGGGTGAGGAAGAGTGTGTGTGTGTGTGTGTGTGTGTGTGTGTGTGTGTGTGTGTGTGTGTGTGTGTGTGCTGACCTGGGCAGACGTGGGGCGATCCTGAGGACGTTCCCTCAGACAGTCTCTCATCAGAGCCTGAAAGCCCGGCCAGGGAGAGCAGCCGTAGTGTTTGACCGGGTCTGTGTTTAAGATGGAAAGAGACAGGTGAGACCATGACCTCCTGATGTTTATTTATAGGTCCAAAGCTCTGCTGACTGAAGGAGCTCTCAGACATCAGAAGGTGACGTAGATAGAGACGTTAGTTTACCTGGAAGTTTTCCCTGAACAGCGATCTCATCAAACTCACTGGGGAACTTCATGCCGTCAGCGATTCTCTCCCCGCAGGTCAGGAGGTCATAGAGGAGCAGGCCGAAGGAGAAGACGTCAGCCTGCTGGTTGTAGATCACGTTCCCCCGGGCAACCTCTGGTGCTCTGAAACCTGCAGAAATCATTTTTACAAAGAATAACTTTGTAAGAGGAGCGAACAAAGAGGCGGGGTGGCCTGCTGGAGGCGGAGCTTCAGGCTGGAGGCGGAGCTCCAGGCGTGGCGGGTCTCACCTGGCGTCCCCTCGGAGCTCCTGACCCCCATGCTGCAGCAGTACTGAGCGATGCCATAGTCTGTGATCTTGGCGATGATCTCTGAGTCGGTCTTCAGGTTGAACAGCAGGACGTTGTGAGGCTTCAGGTCTCTGTAGATGATCATGGCCGAGTGCAGATACCTGCTCACACACACATGAAGAGAGAGAGAGTACAGCTGCTGCTCCTGTTCCTGTCAGGGTCAAGATCTGGACCCGTCCCTCCCTGATCCTGATCCCGTACCTGAGTCCGTCTGCCACCTGCAGGGCGATCCTGTGCTGCAGCTTCAGGTTCAGGCTCCCGTTCTCGCGTTGGAACAGCGAGTCCAGCGAGCCTCTCAGAGCCAGCTCCATCACCAGGGCCTGAGGGACCCAGCCCGCCGCCAGCAGGCCCACCAGGCTGGGGTGGCGGAGACGACCCAGCACCGCCAGCTCCTGCAGAGACACGGAGGACAGACAGGGACGTGAAGAGGACAGACAGGGACACGCAGGACGCCAGAGGGGGGTCAAAGGTCAGCGTACCTGTCTGAGGAGCCTGTAGACGTAGATCTCAGACGCGTGCTTGTTGAAGATCTTCACAGCCACCTCTTCATTCTTATACACTCCTCTGTAGACGGTTCCAAAGCCGCCGTTTCCTGTTTACAGAAGACGACAACATAAAGAGGACGCAGGAAGACAAAACAAACATCAGATCTTCATCACCGTTTTCCCCTTAATGATGATGAGTCAGGCCTGATGTGTGTGTGTGTGTGTGTGTGTGTGTGTGTGTGTGTGTGGGCGGCTGTACCCAGGAGGTTCTCCTTGGTCAGCTCCACCTGCAGCTCCTGGTTGTCCAGGATGGTCCCTGCAGGCTGGTCCACCAGCAGCAGGTCCGGGGCGATGTGAGCGATGGGCAGCGTGCAGTGAGGGTCGTCTGGGTTCTCCAACAGGAAGTCTACAAGCCACACAACCTTCAGCATCAAGCTCCTCCCACTCTCATGAAGAAGTGGCGTACGTTTGTTTGTTCTGACCCGACGTACCGTTGTGAAAGTGTCCAAAGAGGTCCTCCAGCAGGATCTGTCTCCACTCCTGTCCGTCCTCAAAGCTGAAGAGGGCCCACTTCTTCAGCAGGGCCTCGCCGCTGCCGTGCACGTCAGTGTTCAGCAGCCCGGGGAACCATTCCTCCAGCAGGGAGTCGATGTGGTCCACCACCTGGCCCAGGATGACCCGGCCTGAGGGAGGGACCAACAGGGACCAGGAGAGACCAGCAGGGAGCAGGAGGGACCAGGAGAGACCAGCAGGGAGCAGCAGGGACCAGCAGAGAGCAGCAGGGACCAGGAGAGACCAGTCAGAAATCAAAGCAACACAACTGTCACGAGCATGAACCAGCATACATCAGATAAACATGATGATGATGATGATGATGATGATGATGAGGAAGGTGTGCCGTACCTTTGCGTGATGAAGGCACAGTGATCCTGACGAAGCTGGAGGGGTTCTGCTCCAGCGAGGCGGCCTCCACCAGGCAGTAGGCCTCAGGGGACCAGCTCAGGTACACGCCGGTCCTCCAGTAGATCCGGTTGGGTCGGACCACTTTCTCTGGATCAAACAGCAGAGCACTCACAATGTCAATCACTGAGCTCCGCCTCCTCGTGTGTGTGTGTGTGTGTGTGTGTGTGTGTGTGTGTGTGTGTGTGTGTGTGTGTGTGTCTACAGAGCGGCGGCTGTGAGGGAGCGTCACCTGGGCCACAGAGCAGGAAGCAGGAGACCTCCAGCAGGCGGCTGATCTGGCGGGACCAGTACCCCATAGGGAAGTAGGGCATCTCATACAGACGCACTATCACCTCTGAGTTCTCACAGTGAGGCAGCTGGATCACAGGCCTGTGTTTGGACAGACTGAGGACGAGGAGGAGACAGGGACAGAGAGACAGGCACAGAGACAGACAGAGACAGAGAGAGAGAGAGACAGACAGAAGTTAGTTTAGGATTTCAATCACTTCTATGAATTCCATCCTGCAGCCAGGACTCTACAGACTAAACTACCAAACTAAATCTGCTTCCTGTGCTTTAGTCTCTGTGAGGGTTGGACGTGGAGAAGAAGACGCTCTCACTTGCTCGGCACCAGCAGCTGATTGTCTCCAAACGGCAGGGCGATCTGAAACTTCTCCAGCAGCTTGAACAGCTGAGTCACGTGAGTCTTGGGGAAACATTTGCTCTCGAACAGGAACTCCTCCACCAGGGAGCGCTGCACCACTCCTTTAGGATGCTCCCAGGAGCCGCAGCGCTTCAGGGTCAGCTTCTACACACGCACACACACACACACACACACACACACACCTGAATCTGTGTGTCTGCCACAGGGCCAACCATCATGAGGAAGAAGAGCACCCACACACGGCCCAGACCTGAGAGATGATGTTGCAGAGCCACTGTGGGTCGATGAAGTAGAGCTCCTGGAGCTGCAGTGCAGGATCATCAAAGTGCAGGAGGACGCCTGCAGAGGGCAGAAGAGAGCTACATGATGAAGCAGGTGGAAGGAGGAGAGGGAGGAGAGGGAGGAAAGCTGCAGTTCAACCTGCTGACCTGCTTCACTGAGGAAGTGGACGGCGTGCGGCAGCTCAGCCTCCTCCAGCTGCAGCTGACTCTCCTGGATGAGCTGCAGCAGCTGCTGGTGCCGGAGGACGGGGAACTCTGGAGGAACCTTGGTCCTCTCCTGGAGGACCCTGCGTTCTAGCTCCACGTAGCTGTCAGGGACCAGCTGGCCCATCACAGGCTGGCCCTGGATCTGCAGCAGAGAGAAGGTCAAACATCTCAATACCAAGCTGCCGTGTTTCCTGAAGCTTCATCTGCCTTTTGCTCTTCCTCACCTTGAAGCTGCTGATCTCTCTGGCTATGGCCTTGCGTAGTTTGTTCATGGCGTCCGAGTCCTCGCAGGCGGAGACCATGTGGTAGTCCCAGATGGCGGGGAAGCCCTGGTGGTTCAGCAGCTCCTGCCTGATCTTAGTCAGGCAGGCTTGGACCTGCGCCTCCTCGCTCACGTCTGTGTGGGTTCCCACCAGGATGACGGGCGAGAGCGGAGCTGCAGCCTGGAGCCCAGAGAAGAAGAGTCAAACACACAGAGAGTGAGGCTCAGAAGAGTCAAACACACAGAGAGAGGGTCACAGGACAGAGACTCACCTTGATGTTGAAGAGCCAGGGCTTGAGGGCGTCCACCTGCCCGGCTCCTTTGCTGAGGTTGTAGACCACCAGGTACAGAGCTCTGGAGGTCAGGAAGTGAGAGCCGCTGAACTCCTCTCCACCTGTGGAGGACAGAGGCCGGGGCTCAATATGACCGTATCATCCTCATCATCATCTTCATCATCATCTGTGTTCATGCTGAGCCCACCTGAGAAGTCCCAGACGTTCAGCACCATATTCTTCTTGTCCCGCTCCCTGATGGTCCAGTCCCTGACGTTGATGCCGGCGCCGGTCCGCTCCGAGCTCAGCTGGGAGCGCTTCAGCTTCATCAGCTGCTGGATCAGGGCGGTCTTCCCACTGCCGGCGTTCCCCACCACGATGAGCTTCATGCGGTAGTACGGCCCTGCCTTCTTCAGCCTCTGCTGCAGGAACCTGGAGGAACATCATCTCCATCATCACCTCACATTCAAACATCTCAGAGTGTTTGTGTCCTCCTGTCTCAAACCTCCTGACCTGACGATGTCTTTGGTCTTGCTGCCGATGAGTTTGAGGTTGAGCTGGAGACGAAGGCCGTCCAGAGGAAGATCCCACAGTCGGCCCAGCTTCCCCATCTCGTCTGGGAAGGAACGCAGGCCCGTGTTCCGGCTCACGTCCAGAGAGGTGAGACCCTCCAGCTGCCCGATCTGAGGAGGGATCTGAACACAGACATCACAGTTACAGACCTGTGTGTGTGTGTGTGTGTGTGTGTGTGTGTGTGTGTGTGTGTGTGTGTGTGTGTGTGTGTGTGTGTGTGTGTGTGTGTGTGTGTGTGTGTGTGTGTGTGTGTGTGTGTGTGTGTGTGTGTGGCTCTACACACCTCTGTGAGCTTGTTTTCACTCAGGTGGAGTTTCTCCAGACGGATCCATTTGAGGATGGGTCCACTCAGGTCCAGGGCGCCCACACAGTTCTGACTGAACATCAGCTCTCTGAGGTTGTTGGACGCCCAAACTCCCGGGCCGGGCAGGACGGCGATGTCGTTGGTCCTCATGTCCACCGACCGCAAGCTGTGAAGATCAGAGCAAGAAGAAGATGAGCCTCTGAGTCTGAGGAGGAGAAGATCTGCTCATGATCCTCCAGACAACACAGACATCAGGACAGACTCACTTAGGGAGGTCCAGGACGGCCTTAGGGACCTCAGTGAAGCTGTTGTTTGCTAGTTTCAGCGTCATCATCTTCACAGGCAGGTGAGACACAGAACCTGGAGAAGACGTGAACATTTAACTCTTCATCTCAACAAATGTGCTTCAGACAAACAAGTTCCTTTAATGTGACTCCTCACTGAAGATCTCAAAAGGATAAAGGAAACGTGAGGAACCACATGGATCAGATGGATCAGCTGGACTCACTGAGTTTGTTGGAGGAGGCGTCTAAGTTCTCCAGCTTGTTGCAGCCGGTGAGGAAGTCTGCTGAGATGTTCTCCACGCTGTTCTTGCTCACGTCCAGCACCTTGATCTCAGGCAGACACAGCGGCGTGCAGAGCTCACTTATACTGTTACTGAACACAGAGAGAACACAGAAGGAAGTGAAGCAGGACTCATTATGAACACGTGGCTCATTCACTTCCTCTCCATCAGGGCGTCCTCACCCTTCCATCAGCAGCTCCTCCAGACTCTCCATGGCCCGGCCCAGCTGCTCGGGGAAGGTCTGGATCTTGTTGAAGGACAGATTGAGCTGCCGCAGCGAGGGGCAGGTGAGGGCGGGGTCAAAGGTCAGCAGGGGCCCCACGCAGTTCCGAGAGACGTTGAGCGTGCTGAGCGACGGCAGAGACAGAAGCTCCGCCGGCAGAGACTGGAGCCGGTTAGCCTGCAGGTCCAGACGGGTCAAACTCCTCAAGCTCTGAGAGGAAGACAACAGAACCGCACATTAGATCTGATTTGCTCCTGTTGTCATGGTTACAGGCTTTTCCTTTTCCTACCAAAACCACTTCCTACTGGAAAGTGAGGGAGGAGAACACGACACGGAGACTTCACACACTGATACACACACACGTGACCCAGAGAACACAAACAGTCTGACTGAACATATAATGGATCTGTGTACTAAGTGTGTCCATTACACAACATGAGAGTGAAAGCAGCTGATGTCATGCTGCTTCATGCTGCTTCATGCTGCTTCATGCTGAGTCACACTGAGTCACATGGATGAAGCGTGGTCCTGCACCTCCCTGCTCCATTCCCTGTGTGACCCCTCAGAGGTCAGTACCTGGCAGAGGGCGGGGCGGAGCTCCTGCAGCCCGTTGTGGCTCAGGTCCAGACGGGTCAGATGCTCCAGCTGCCGCAGGACCGAGCCGTCGTCCGTCAGGCAGCTCAGAGAGTCCAGCTCGTTCCCCGACAGGTCCAGCAGGCGGATCCGCTCCTTCTCCCTCAGCAGGGAGGCGGAGCTCTCCCCCGAGCCCAGAACAGGCGAGTAGACGGCTGTCGATCAAACACACACACATCACACACACACCGATCAATAAGGAAACAAGCAGCCGAGCCTGAGCAGATGATTGATGAGCTGGATGATGATGATGTCACCTTTGTGTCCCGTTCTTCCATATCTCCTCTGTGCAGGATCAAAGTGTTCACCTTCACTCTGAGGACACAAACAACCTCAGGGTCAGTAGATCTTTATTTATAAACACATGTAGAGACGAATGAGCGTCTGAATGTTGTTTCACCTCTCCGCTGGTGTGTCTGCGGCGCGTCTGCATCTGCTTACTGAGGAGGTTTGGAGACGGACCGCAGGACAGAGAGTCGCTTCCTGCCAAAAAGAGAGCACACGGTTCGTCTGATTCTGATTCTGAGTCACCAAACCCCTCCAGAGTGGGCGGAGCTACGGCTCAGCCAGGCGTTTACCGTCGCTCTCCAGGTCCTCGTTGAGAAACTGCGTGTCGTCCCAGGAGACGGGGCTGAAGCTGCAGTCGTCGCTCTCGTCTGAGATGTAGCCGGAGGTCAGACAGGGGTCGGCCAGAGACCTGCGGGGGCTGTGGAGGCTCCTGGACCTCTGGAGAGACTGAATGTACAGGGCCAAGCTCACACCTTTACCTGAGAGACAAGGGAAAGTAGATTCAGAGTTTAGGAGACAAACTGAGACCCCAAACCTGCCCAGCAACCAAAACCTCTCCATCAAATCCTCCCACTCAAAGTTTCCTCACTGTTGTTGAAGCGCAGACTGTTGGTTCTTCCTCTTTCTGCCAGCAGGGGGCTGAGCCAGGCGGCGTCCAGGCGGCCCAGTCTGAAGCCGCCCAGGCAGAGGGCGCTGTTGTTCAGGTCCAGACCCAGACGGCCCAGCAGCTGGATGACGGCCGGCCCGTCGCCTCGCTTCACGCTCAGCGCCAAAGCCCGGCGGAGCTGCTGCTCGTGGGCGCCCCGGCTGAGCAGCAGCTCCACCAGGTCCAGAGGTCCGCCTCTCTCACACACCTGCACCACACACACACACACGCCATGGTTACACACTCAGAGGACCAGAGGGTCAGGTGGGGTCATGTGACATCATATATCTGGGTTCTGTGAGGCTCTGTGACCTCTGACCTGGTAGATGAGAGATTCTGTCTTTGTCATCTTGTTGATGTCGGCGCCCAGCTGGATGAGACACTCGGCCATGGGCGTGTCTCCGTCCTCGCAGGCTTTCTCCAGCATGACGTAGTGTAACTCTGGGTCGGCCCACATCTTAGACAGAGCCAGACACACGGACCTGCACAGCTGAGAGACCAGGGGCAGAACATTCAGCTGCTTATCAAGGTAGGTTGATCACTTCACCTGAACACATCACAGTCTGTGAGTCAACATGGCTGCTGGGTGTGTTTGGGTCAGAGCCGTCCTGCCTCACCGAGCTGTGGGCCTGATCCGGGCTCTCCTCTCTGAGCTGCTGGAAGATCTGCCGGTCCAGGTCTTCCTTCTGCAGGTGAGCGGCTGCTCCTGAGCAGGCGTCCATCATCCTCAGCGCCACCTGGAAGCCCTGACAGACACACAACCACACACACACACACACACTTCAGACCGCCATCACACAAGCCATGACTATAAACGCTCAGGAGCAAAGAGTTATGATCCTGATCCTGACGTCTCATCTCTTTGTCAGACCCCTCGTCTTCCTCACCTTCAGCAGCATCTCAGGGTCGTCCTTGTACTGGACGACTGAAGCCACCAGGACAGAGGCCAGCACAGGGACGATCATCCTGGACAGCTTCTTCTTGGAGACGAGGTAGTTGAGGAGGTTCAGACCCCAGTAGTGGATCTCTGAGGAGGACAGGGGGTCAGATCCCGTTCACTGAGGTGGGATTCCTTCAGTGTGTGTGTGTGTGTTTGGGGGGTGGTAACGCACCTCGCTCCGTAGGGAACATCTGTAGTGTGTGTAGCACCGTGTCTATGGCCCCCTGCTGGCAGAGGAGGTCCACTGCACCGGAGCAGTCAGCCAGAGCGGAGAGCACCTTCAAGCCGCAGCTCTGGATGGGCAGGCTGCTGATGAACTACACACACACACACACACAGACACACACACACACACACACACACACACACACACAGAATAAGTACTTGATGTCTTTATAAACTGTTCCATAGTTCCAGATGTGGAGGGTTTAAGTATTATTTCCTGTCAATTTCCTGAATTAATTTTAATCTAATCTTGGTCCTAAACTGTACAAAAGTGAAGTAATGGACTTAATGGCAGTAGAATGGTGATGAATGTCTGTCCTCTAACCTCTGGGCAGATAAGTGGCGGCTTTGTTTTGACCTTTACAGACGCACTTCCTCCCGCCCAGATGGGGAATTCCGTGTGCAAATGTGATTACAGGCTTCAGAACAAACTGCTCTATGATTTCTAGAGAGAATGGTTGAACTGTTGTTTTAATTCACAGAGGGGCCAGTGAGCGTCTGCTGCTCTACATCCAGGGGGACAGAGGGTCTGGATGGAGAGGTAGAGGTGTCCTCACCCGGTTCAGAGCCTCCAGGTAGACGGCGTGAGCTCCTTCCACCACACACTGGTTCTTCAGCACCTTCAGGGACACGTCAGCCATGTCAGGGTCGGCCACAGAGACGCCGTGTTCCCTCAAGCTCCGGTCTGCACAACACACACACACACACACAACAATCACCCATCTGATCAGCAGCTGCCCGGGTCACTGCTGCCTGTGTGTGTCTACAGTTCACACAGAGGAGATGGAAGATAAGATCAGTCAGAAAGGTCATGAAGGTATAAATGCTGTTAGACTCCTGGATACACAGAAGAGTCTGCTGCTTCTCAGTAAAGCTCTGATCTGAGTGTGTTACTGGAGTCATGATGTCATTCACTGTGTCACATTAAGGTCCACACACACACACACACTCTCACACACACACACACACACACACACACACACACACACACACACACACACACACACACACACACACACAGGCTATTCACCGGATTAATGAATGTAAACAAATGCTGAGTGAGACATGAAGGCCAGAGAGACAGAGAGACAGACAGACAGACAGACAGACAGACAGACAGACAGACAGATAAACAGCAGCTGGACCTTTTGCATGGTAGTTTCACTTCTACTTTCACTGAACTCTCTCTCTCTCTCTCTCTCTCCTGTGAGCAGTGATGTGACACGCTCACTGCAAACTTCCTCATGATGAAACTTTAGCTTGCATCATTCAGACTTGGGCATTTTTCTGCAAAACCACAATTTCCTCCTCTCCTCTCTCTGATTTCTGCTGCTAGATCATCATAATGTGAATATTATAGAGAAAAATGACAAAAGAAGGAGAAAGACCTCAAACAGCGAGGAGGAAGAAGAGGAGGAGGAAGAGGAGGAAGAGGAGGAGGAGGACTTCCACTTTACCAGGGCAGAGGAAGACCAGACTGGCCCTCAGTGCCTCCAGCTGAACCTCTGGCTCAAAGTTGTGGACCTTCATGGCTCTGAGGATCTGACTCATGGCCATGTTGAGCTCGTCCAGGCTGGCCGTCCTTCACACAGAGAGAAGACAGACATGGAGCTCAACCACAGACACACAGGTCATCCTCAGAGAGAGAGACAGGTCTGGTCTCCTCACCTGCCCTGGAACAGCAGGTGGAGCAGTTTGCAGGCGCTGGTAGAGACTCCAGCTGAGGAGGAGTGCCTCTTCATCATCTCCACCAGGTTCACATGGAGGCCGCTGGACAGCAGCAGGAAACGCATCTCACCTGCAGGACGGGAGAACGCCGTATCAGCTGTGTGTGTGTGTGTGTGTGTGTGTGTGAACTCACTGTTGTGCGTGTGTGTGTGAACTCACTGTTGTTTGCGATGAGCGTTGCCATGGCGCTTGTAGCAGCTTTAAAGACTTTGGGGGAGGAGGAATGGAGCAGCATGGCCGCCATTAACTGTCGGTGAACCGGCGTCCTGAAAGGAAACGGCTTTACAACGACATCGCACACTTTCACAGACACACACACAGATGCTGAACAATGTAAACAGAGACAGGTGTGTGTGTGTGTGTGTGTACCTCTGGTGGTCCTGCTTCATCTTGCCTCCATGCAGTAAGAGGCTGTGAATCGCCCAACATGCAGCTTCCTGCACAGAGGAATGATGTCATCATTACAGCTGGAGCCCATGTGTCCACACACAGGACTCAAACTCAGGTCCCTCAGAGGGGTCAGAAGGTCAGAAGGTGCTGGACCCACCTGGACGTCTGGCTCAGCAGCGTGGAGCTCCAGCGCCGTGCAGCAGACCTCCATCCAGCCCAGACCCATGTCCTCCACCTCCTCCTGGCCCCTGTTCTCCTCCTCCTCTCCCTCCTCCAGGCCCTGCTCCGCCACCGCCTTGCTCTGCACGATGGTCGCCGCTGAGAGCGGGAGAGGATGGTATGACACACACACACACACACACACACACACACACACACACACTGTTATTTCAGCTCATACAGGCTCTGTGTTTGTGTGTTTACTTGTTTAATAATCAGTGATGGAATCGGAGCAGCTGATCACAGCCTGGTAGCAGGAGATGAAAAACCCTATTTCTGTTCCCATGGTAACCTTCAACTTGTTTTTAGTCACACACTGAGGTCTGTCTGTGTCTCCCTCACCAACCGCTGTGCTGGAGCTATAAATAAAGTGTGTGTGTGTGTGTGTGTGTGTGTGTGTGTGTGTGTGTGTATCCTTACTGAGGTTGGCTAGGCAGTAGAGCGCGGCGGCCTGCAGGGCGGCGTTGTCGGGGAAGGACAGACAGGCTCTCACTGCCACCCGCTGGACGCCGTTCAGCACCAGGATGTTGTAGTAACTCTCTGCAGACGGATCAGATCAGATCAGATCAGATCACAACAGAAGGATCTCTTGCTGTGACCTTTGCCCTCCTGCCTCTCACCTGTTGTGAACTTCTTGAACAGACAGCAGGCCGTCTTCTGTAGCTCCTCCTCCTCGGGGAAGGCGTCCATGGCGGCCATGAGTTTGCTGTAGCAGCGAACGCCTCCGGACATCAAGATCTCCACGTTACTGACTGAAAACATCAAAGAGGTTCAGTCCCGTTGTTTACATCATGACTGAAGCTGAACACTCAACTCCACCGGCGGACCGCTCTCTGGCGACATCGATAACAACCGATGCGCCTGAGCTGTGATCAGATTTAGAGACGCTTCACATTGTTGAGGAGGTCGTGACCTTTTGTTCTGTCGGCGAGGCAAGAACAGGAGCGTGTGAAACAAAGAGCGAGGAGAAGGAGAGGAGTTTGATGCTCCTCCTTCATGATTCAAGCCTGCGGCCGAGTCATGTGAGGGAACAGAGGAAGATGAAGACAAAGATGTCAAACTGAACCGTAAGTCTGATCACCAACACGACTCTGGATCAATCAGATGAATCGGTTAGATTCTTCGATGTCATTGCGCTTTAGAAAGAAAAAGCCTCTCCTCTTCATCATCAGGCCATCTTTTGATCAGCAGCCATGTCCTAATAATCAATACTGTGTGTGTGTGTGTGTGTGTGTGTGTGTGTGTGTGGCCAGGGTCTCACCTGGGCCGGCCAGAGGGAGCAGCACCTTCATGGCCTGCAGGAGAAGCTCTGGGTTGTCTGGGAACTTCTGCAGCGCTGCCAGAGCGACCGCATGGTCCTGGTTCTCCACAAACTCCAGCAGGTGGCCGTCACTCACTAAGCAGAGAGACGGAGAGTTGAGACGGAGAGATCCTGTGCTAACACTGTGTGTGTGTGTGTGTGTGTGTGTGTGTGTGTGTGTGTACCCGTCTCCAGGAGGGACCGCAGCGCCGCACAGCCTTGGAGTTGCACTTCCTCACTCGCAGGAAACGTCTTCATGGCCTGAACCACCAGGCCGAACACATCCTCCTCTTCCTCCAGGAGCAGCAGAGGAAGCATTTCTACACCAGTACATGGAGAATGTCAGTACAAATACACCACACACACACACACACACACACACACACACTGAACACTGAGGAGAAGATCCAGAGCCAAACATCAACACATCCAGCCTCATAATTCCATGTGAGGCTGAGCTTTGAGTGAAGATTTGATCTTCTCTCTTATCTTTTCTCTCTCTTGTGATCTTGTCAGGATTTCTCACTGTTTTGTATCAAACAAAGTCTGTTTTCATCCAGTGTGACCAGCAGCTTCATTCTATTTCTGACTTGTTCCAGTTGCTTTCAGAGCGAAAGCAAAAAAGGTCATCACTGAAAATGAGCGAGGATAGATAAGGACACACACACACACACACACACACACACACACAAACTGACAACCAGAGCATTTCATCTTTTCTGCTTATTCGTGCCTTCATCTCCATTTCTTCTGTTCGCTCACTTGTCCGTTCTAAAGTTTCCTCATTGACGGGTCGATGTCATGACATCATTCATCACATGACACAACCTTTCCCAGAAGGCTCTTAACCAGGTTGCGTAGCGTCTGTCCAGGTTTGTTCTTCACGCTCAGTCAGGCTCCTCACTTCACTGACCCTGATGGTTATCACCAATAAACGCACAAACTGTGACTCGGGCTGGAAATGGAGCTCTGGAGCTGGGTGTGTGTGTGTGTGTGTGTGTGTGTGTGTGTGTGTGAGATTGGCTGGTGTGTTCATTTTGATAGTACCTGATCGCAGCAGGAGAGCCAGAGCCCTCAGGCCCACCATGGTCACCCTGCAGTCTGAGCTGTACTGAGCCAGGACCTTCAGAATCTGCCTGCACACACACACACAAACACAAGCACAAGGCTCAACACACAACAACAACAACAAGGTAAGAATCCAGACTGATGCACGCCTTCATATATCAGGAATGATGTGGACTTAAGAAGAGTTCAGTCACTTATGAATGAAGAAGTGAAGGCAGCGTTAGAGGAAGAAGTTAAAGGAATTGAAAAGTTCCTTGGAGGAAAAGTTTTGTGGTGAAACGGAGCAGGAAGTGAAAACTGAAACGGCCCAAATGACGACGGAGCAGGAAGTCAAACACCTAGGAACAAACATCAAACAACCAGCAGGAAGAGTCTGTGCGTTTCCTCATTGGCTGTGCCAGGTGGATGTATTGTTTGTTGCCGTGACGATGTGTGTTTACTCACTGGTGCACTCCCAGGACGTCCCAGTCCTTGGCTGCGTGCAGGGGCCGGGTCAGGTGGTCTACTGTCGCCGGGCAGATCTCAATCAGGCGACACAGCAGCGACCAGCCCACCTGGAAGAAAAGAGAGACAGACAGACAGGGTCTCACAGCTGGACTCATGAAGGACTGAGAGAAGGTCTCAACTGGTCTCCTGAAGGAGTGAGAGAAGGTCTCATGTCCTCCTACACCTTCATCACTGCCTGCTTCATAAGACACAGGTCTCTTCTTGTTCCTTTAGAAGATCAGGACCTTCTTGTTGACCCATGTTCTCCTTGACGCCGCCTCAAATGATGACAGTGTGCAGTAACAACCATGTGATAGAGAAGAGCTACATATGTGAGGAAGAGTTAACATGTTAGAGTCCAGAGCCTCAGTGTTGGACGCTCTAACAATCTGTCTGCTCAGGAAAGTTCCAGGATGTGTCCACAGAATAGCTCCTGGTTCCTGTGGGAGCCGAGCAGCCAATCCACTTCCTCCTCCATACTCTATCACAAAGTCCCAGAGTGAAAGGAGCTTTTGTTTAAACAGCGTATCTGTCAGGTTACAACACTCCAGGACTCAGAGTGGATTCAGTTCAACCCCTCAAACAAGTCTGCTTCTCTTACCTTAAGGATCAGAATCAGAATTTACAACTGTTGGTACTAAAGTAGCTTTATTGTCGTGGGTTGTCATTTGGACCCAGTGTGTGAGTTGCGGTGTAATTAAAGTGTGTTACTGAGGCTGAATACCTGCTGGACTCCTTTACTGCTGCTGTAGGAGGACAGCACCACCATGAGGGGCCCGTGGACTCCCTGCTCCTCAAACAGCTCGGCTGCTGTGGAGACAAGAGACACACAGGAGGACGACTGAAGACTCACAGCTTCTGATTGGATTTATGAAAGCATGAAACAAAGCTTGTAATGTCGTCCAGCGATGTCGAGGCTAAAAATACAGAAGCCATTAAAAGCGTGCAAGTCACACTTTGTTCTCTTCAGGGTGAACAGATGATTGATAGACACGTTCAGTCACTCATCGTCAAACATTTCTAACTTCTGAACACGCAAGAAGTTCATTTTAGACTCTTTGGCATTTATTGACCTGATATACAGACTAATCAATAGAGTAATTGATCAGGAAATGATCAGAGACTTTATCTGTTAGTTGTAGATACACAGTAAGAAAGAGAAAGTGTTTACAACTAAGTAATGACGTCATAACCGAAGAAATGTTGATCTTTGACGGATTCTGGTTTGTAATAAACAGAATTTACGTGTTTACTCCAACATGTTTACAGCTAATAAACTGTGTGTGTGTGTGTGTGTGTGTGTGTGTGTGTGTGTGTGTCCTACCATCGTCTGTGTGCGCCAGGAACAGGAGGTCCTGGATGATCTGGATCAGCGTGCTCAGCTGTCGGTCCTCCTGCAGGTTCTTCAGCCGCACCACGAGCTTCTTCAGTCTGAACTCCAGTTCCTCTTTGTCACCCATCGTCTTTGAGGAGGAGCGGAGGAGCGGAGGAGCATTTGGGTCTCTGTTCACTCAAACGCCCCCGCAGGGCTTCGATCCTTCACGCCGCTGCGGCATCGCCAAAGTTATTAAATATGAAAGTGTTACTGTACAATAACCACCGATGATCGATCGATCACATCGCGTTCCATTCTGTTACATAAGCAGCGTGGGAGCTCCGGTGCTGTCACGGCGGGGGGAAGTGTCACGGAGCCTCGGCGAACTTTTTCCTGCCGGGCCGGGGGACCATGTTCCTCTTGGCGGCGGTGTGGTGACTCTCTGCGGTTTGTGCGGAGGGGAAGTCCGGCTGCTTTCAGTCCAGACAGGCGGGTTCCTCCTCCGGATCATATGACTCCAATAACGACACGAACTCCCCGTGTGGTGTAAAGAGGAAGCGGGGCAGAAATCACAGCGGGTCACTCCCACAACACGCAGCAGCCGGCAAACGGCTCACTGTGCCGGCCGCACAGTCTGTCAGCACAGGCCCGGGCTCGCTGGAGGCTGATGGGTGCTGATGGGTGCTAGCTGATGGGTGCTAGCTGAGGGGTGCTGTGGTGTTTACCTCCACTTTATAAACGCAGCTGCCTAATGTGTGTCTGTGTGTGTGTTTCTATTTACTGCCCTGCTGGTGGAGTTCAGCTGATGCATGGAACAGTCTGGGGCAGGTTTGGGCCTTCAGGGGCGCCGTATTTCGCATAAAAGTGTCGTTAACTTGGACGCTACTTTGCTTCGTTACTTCGTTATAGGAAAGTTACTTTGAGACCTTTAATGTGTTTATGTTGATCTGTGTCTGAGCTCGAAACACACTCGGTACACACACGGCACACACACACAAGTATCATTCAATTCAATGACATACAGACTTGTTCCGCTCTGAGGTAAAGTGAGCTGCGTGTTGTTGTGATGCGTGTGTATCAGTGTAATTACGGTAGATGCGGCGTTTACGTCATGTGAAGACTGTGTGACAGTGACTCACTTTACTAACTACGATAAGAAGCAAAACTACACCAAAACACGTGATTTTCAGCATTTTGCCTGAGCTTAAACTAACTTTAAAAGTAACCAGAGGAGCCTTGTAGCAGATTAAAGTCATAAAAGCTCACATTACTTGTTGGAATTTGTTATAAAGAGTTTCGAAGTATCGCTGTGATTGATTGACAGCATTGCTCTTCTTTTCTTCTGTAGTTTAACCCTAGCTCAGCTTAGCTCAGCTCAGCTCGGTTAAAGTTCTACTAGTAAAAGCATTTCACGGTTGTTAACGTTGTATGACAGCATGTGACCAATAAAAGACTGAACTTGGGACTTGGAACATCTTCACTGGCTCTGCTTTAAATGCTAGAAAGTGGTCTGAACTTTAAAAAGCCTCAGTCTTTGATCTATTTACATATACAGTTATATCCTGTACCAAAGCTCTGTCTGATCCAGAGTTTAAGCCAAGAGAATGTTATTGTGATCTTATTTGTATGGTCCAATATCACATCCATGTCTCAGAGGCCTTTACAGACACACAACTTCCGGGAAGTTCACCACCCGAACACAACTCTCTAAGACAAACAGGGAAAACTCCAGAGAAGACCTGAATGTAGAAGGAAAAAAGGGAGAAACCTCGGGAGAGACGGGACCGATTCCCTCTAAACAAAGCTGCTTCTCTGTATCACGGAGACTGTGAGCAGGCAGGAGTCTCTGCTGTGCGGCTCTCTGGTGCCACCTGGAGGCCGCCGGTGGTTCTGCGCCTTTATTATGATCCAGTGCTGCTTCTGGGCACGACACGCCCCCCTCAGTAAACCAATCCACGCGCTTGGATTGGCCAGACGGCGCGTGAGCGTGTAGGGACCTGACCAATCGTAGCGCTCGGAGGGCGGGGCTTACCCATAAGCACACATGCAGTGTGAGTCTGGATAACGCCGATACACAACCGGAAGCTTCAACCGTTTGACGGAAGCACAAACCAGCCTGTAGGTAAAGTGTTCAGAATAAGAGTGTGTGTCTGTCTGTGTGTGTGTGTGATTGGTCAGGACTTGAACTTGATTTGTCCTCTGAGTTTGCGCAGTCTAACTTAATGTTAACGTTATTGTCAGTGCGACACAGGGAAGTTTGATCACATGACAGAAACACAGACAATCAGCTGGTTGAGTCGTGTGTGCCTGCGTCTGCGTGTGTGTGTGCGTGCGTGTGTGCCTGCGTGCGTGTGTGTGTGCGTGCGCGCGCGGCTCCTTTGTCACTGACGTAAGCTTGCCAACTTAAAGCCGCTGCAAAAAGTTTCCCCACCGTTTGTTCACGTCGCCCTGTACATACATGGATTGTAACGTGTGTGTGTGTGTGTGTGTGTGTGTGTGTGTGTGTGTGTGTGTGTGTGTGTGTGTGTGTGTGTGTGTGTGTGTTGTCACATCCACATAGACGCACAATCAGGCAGCGGCCGAGACAGTGAGGTGACCAGGAAACGAGTAAACCTCTGGTGTGTCTTTGTTGACAGTCACGTCTCAGTGTGTGTGTTTCACTTGAGGACTGAACGTTGGTGATCTTGGATCCAAACCTCATCAGTCAGCTCAGGTCTGACCCGGTGAGCCTGAACCTGATCTCCGTCTGTCCCTCAGCAGGATGCACGCAGCCTGCAGAGTCTAAGCGACCTGATGGGCAGCAGGGTGGAGAGAGCGGGGGAAGATGGCGAGCAGGGTCTCATGTCTCCCCAGAGGAGGGCCGGCCCCTCCGCCACAGACGGGGACACTCTGGAATGCCGGGTCCCCGCTCGGGGCTTCGTCTACATCCTGGCCTTCTTCTCGGCTCTGGGAGGCTTCCTGTTCGGCTACGACACCGGCGTTGTGTCGGGGGCCATGCTGCTGCTGAAGAAGGAGCTGGACCTGGACACGCTGTGGCAGGAGCTGGTGGTCTCCAGCACCGTGGGGGCCGCCGCCGTGTCCGCCCTGTGCGGGGGGCCCATGAACGGCTGGCTGGGCCGCAGGGTCTGCATCCTCATCGCCAGCTTCGTCTTCAGCGTGGGCGGCATCGTCCTGGGACTGTCCCCCGACAAGTGGGCCCTCCTGGTGGGCCGGGTCATAGTGGGACTGGGTATAGGTAAGTTGTGTGTGCGTGTGTGTGTGTCTGTGTCTGTGTGTGTGTGTGTGTGTGTGTATAAAGACTGGTCCCAAAGCAAACTGAAATGAGAGTTAGATTCAGTTCAAGGTAAAGAAACCTGAAGCACGTTTCCATGGTGACCCTGCAGTAAAGTAAAGCCGTGTGGTTGCTCTCCTCAGGCCTCGCCTCCATGACCGTCCCTGTCTACATAGCAGAGGTCTCTCCGCCTCACATGAGGGGTCGGCTGGTCACCATCAACGTCCTCTTCATCACCGGGGGCCAGTTCATCGCCAGTCTGATGGACGGGGCCTTCAGCTACCTGAGCCACGACGGCTGGAGGTACGCTCTGCTGTGTGTGTGTGTGTGTGTGTGTGTGTGTGTGTGTGTGTGTGTGTGTGTGTGTGTGTGTGTGTGTGTGTGTGTGTGTGTGTGTGTGTGTGTGTGTGTGTGTGTGTGTGTGTGTGTGTGTGTGTGTGTGTGTGTGTGTGTGTGTGTGTGTGTGTGTGTGTGTGTGTGTGTGTGTGTGTGTGTGTGTGTGCTGTAACAGAGGCTCCATCAGGGTGGTACAGGTGTTGATCCTGCTCTTCCTCCCTGTGCAGGTACATGCTGGGCCTCTCCACCGTCCCGGCCATCATGCAGTTCATCGGCTTCTTCTTCCTGCCTGAGAGCCCCCGCTGGCTCCTCCAGAACGGCTTCGACCTGGAGGCCCGGGAGGTTCTGAGCCGGATCAGAGGAAGCGACGGTGTTGACGAAGAGTACGAAACCATCTGTGCCGCCATCGAGGAAGAGGAGAAGGAGGCGAGCAAAGGTAGAAGGGAAGTTTGAGAGGAACTTTCAGACATTTAAAGTAATCAATCACCAAACAGGCTGTGTGTGTGTGTGTGTGTGTGTGTGTGTGTGTGTGTGTGTGTGTGTGTGTGTGTGTGTGTGTGTGTGTGTGTGTGTGTGTGTGTGTGTGTGTGTGTGTGTGTGTGTGTGTGTGTAGGTGGTCCGGTTCTGTACCGCATGCTGACCTACGGCCCGACACGCAGGGCTCTCCTGGTGGGCTGCGGCCTCCAGATGTTTCAGCAGCTGTCTGGCATCAACACGGTCATGTAGGTTCTTTCTCTCTGTGTGTAAGTGGAGGAGAATAACAACCACCCACCCTGACTGACTGAGCGTCCCGTCTCCAGGTACTACAGCGCCACCATCCTGCAGATGTCGGGCGTGCGGGACGTCAATCAGGCCATCTGGTTGTCCGCCGCCACGTCCGCTACCAACTTTGCCTTCACTCTGGTGGGGGTGTGGCTGGTGGACAGGGTGGGCCGCAGGAAGCTCACCCTGTGGAGCCTCTGTGGTGAGGAGCCTTCATCTCACTACAGGGACTCAGGAACCAGGGACTCTGAGGGGCCGGGGTGTAACGGAGGGCTTCACTCTCTCTCTCTCTCTCTCTCTCTTTGTGTCTCCACGCAGGCACGGCTCTCAGTCTGGCCTTACTGGCTGTGGGCTTCTTAGTGTCGGCTCTTCACTCTCCCGCTGTGACTTTACACCCGACGGATCCACAGAACTCAACGTGCCGACTGTATGGGTAAGACAGTGTGTGAGCCAGGGGTGTTAGTGCAGTCAGAGGCCACCAGAGGGCGCTGCACAGGCAGGAGAGAGAACTGTGCCCAGTGTGTGAGTGCAGGAGGGCGTTTCCTCTCTGCCCTTATATGAAAAAACGTGTGTGTTATTGTTTTCAAGATGATGTTGACCATTGGCGCGGTGTGTGTGTGTGTGTGTGTGTGTGTGTGTGTGTGTGTGTGTGTGTGTGTGTGTGTGTGTGTGTGTGTGTGTGTGTGTGTGTGTGTGTGTGTGTGTGTGTGTGTGTGTGTGTGTGTGTGTGTGTGTGTGTGTGTGTGTGTGTGTGTGTGTGTGTGTGTGTGTGTGTGTGTGTGTGTGTGTGTGCTTTCCCCCCTCAGGTCCTGTGATCCCTGCATGTTGGATCCAAATTGTGGGTTTTGTTACAACGACAACACAGCAGGAGTGTTTAACTCGTCCTGCGTTCCCATCGCTCAGGGGGAGACGGACCACGCTGCCTGGGGAAGGTTGGTGACTGAATCCTGTGTGTGTGTGTGTGTGAGAGACAGTGTAATAATATGTTGTCTGATCCAGATGTGGGCACCAGACCCAGAGCCCCATGTGGGCCTACAACTACTGCCCCACTCCGTACTCCTGGATCGTCCTGCTGGGCCTCATCCTCTACCTGGCTCTCTTTGCTCCAGGTAAGGAATGACTTTGATCCTAGCAGGTGTGTGTGTGTGAGACGTTGAGTTAAGCCTCATCCTCTCTGTGTGTGTGTGTGTGTGTGTGTGTGTGTGTGTGTGTGTGTGTGTGTGTGTGTGTGTGTGTGTGTGTGTGTGTGTGTGTGTGTGTGTGTGTGTGTGTGTGTGTGTGTGTGTGTGTGTGTGTGTGTGTGTGTGTGTGTGTGTGTGTGTGTGTGTGTGTGTGTGTGTGTGTGTGTGTGTGTGGGGTAGGTATGGGTCCCATGCCTTGGACGGTGAACTCTGAGATCTACCCCCTGTGGGCCCGCAGCACTGGGAACGCCTGTTCAGCCGGAATCAACTGGATCTTTAACGTCCTGGTGTCTCTGACCTTCCTGCATGTGGCCCAGTATCTGACTTACTACGGTGAGGGAGGGAGGCTCTGCCCAAATATGGTCAAGGTCTTTATGTTAGAGGAAGAGCTGACACTTCCTTTACCTGAGCCTGAAAGTCTCTCTCTCTCTCTCTATCTCTATCTATCTCTCTCTCTCTCTCTCCCTCCCTCCCCCTCTCCCTCTCAGGAGCGTTCTTCCTGTACGCGGGCCTGGCGGTCTTGGGTCTGATCTTCGTCCTGGGCTGTCTCCCAGAGACCCAGGGCCTCCAGCTGGAGGACATGGAGGCCCTGTTCTCCGGTCCACTCTGCTCCTGTGGAGCCTCCTCGCCCGTCGACCGCGTCAACTACATCAGGGTAAAAGGCAGCAACCGCCTCATGACCGACGGCGACGGGCTTGACAGCGACGCGCCTGAGATGGAGTAGACGGGGGCGGTTCTGTCTTTGGCTTTCCTGACTTTGTGGTTGAGGATGAGGAAGACGACAAACGCACGGAGGGGAAGTCGTCTTGTTGTCTTCTGCTGGTTGAGGTTTGGGTTAATGGTGGTTGCTTTCATCTTCACTTATTGTTGCTTACTCTTCATCAGTTGTTAGTCGCTTCCTTGTCTCATCTGGGAGCTTTTCTGATGTTCAGTTGGAAGCAAGACTCCAGAATGAGATGTGAAGCACTTGAATGCATCACGACTTGTCCCTGATGTCGGCCAACGCTGCTTGTTTGATGAACATAATAATAATAATCAATCATCTGATCCTTTATAGTCGATCAGATGATGTTTAAGGAGGATCTTGACTTTGACTGATGTCTCCAGGGTTTGTTTCCTCTGCAGCCTCTCTCTGTTATACAGGCGAGGTGTCTGCTTCTCTTCCTTCTGTTCTGAGTTCAGATCTTAGCGTCCCTGTTCTGGTCTTGTTGTGATCGGTGGAGGTTTGTAAACAGATCCATCATGAGTATCTGCTTCTGTACACAGCGGGGGAGGTTGCACTTTAAAGCCTAATCATTGTTTTGTTTTGTTGAATTAAATTGTTTAACGTTTTCTAGCAAAGTTCCCCAGAAAGCCCCGCCTCCCAGTATGGAGCGGTGGGGTCGGACGGGGGCTTGGCCTACATCACAGTGAGTCCTGACCTCCATTAAGCTTCAGCTCTGCAACGCTACGACTGCTCAGTCACCCCTGTAATGTTTCCCCTTCTGCTTGTTCCTGCAGCTCAGATAACAGCCAGCGTGTCTCCATGACGACAGGACATCCAGGTTGCATTCTCACACTCGGGGCATCAGCCAGGCTTTGGTACTTTCTAAAAAAAGGCTCCAGATTTATTATTTATGGCTCAAATCCAGCTGTGGTTGAGCAGTCGGGGCTGTGCAGCTGGAACATGTTACACTGACACACACACACCTTGTAAACACCGGGCAATGTCTGGGAAATGAAGGGAAGAATAATAATAACAATAATAATGATCTAGAGAGGAAGCGTGCTGCACAAAACATGTATGTGTGTGTATAAGGGGGAAAATGCACATGTCTATGGACCAAGGGATGAGTGTGTATAACTGTGTGTGTGTGTGTGTATGAGTGTGTGTGTGTGTGTGTGTGTGTAGTTACAGTCCTGCCACCCTTTCACATACAGTATTTATTGTGAAAGGTTAAAGCTTTGACAGATCAGAATCCTGTCTCTGACCTCTTATACGATCAGATTGTCTGTGATGATGTGAGTTTGTTCTATAGATCTATAACAGCAATGATTCATTCAGTCTCCAGTCTGCTCTTCTGTTGTTGTTGTTGTTGTTGTTGTTGTTGTCGTCTCTTTGTATTTAAATGTCTCAGAACACAACCTAATGTTAATGTGATCACTGGAAAATAAAACTTCTCAAACTGAAGCAGTCTGTTGTGCATGATTGATGACAAACAGGTGAAGTAGAGAGAGAGAGAGAGAGAGAGAGAGAAGAAAGAAGTGGGGTCGCATTGACCGGTGTGTCCTCTCTGTCCTGAAGAGTGATGTAATATGTATCCTTTGCAGATTTAAGCCTAAGATGCTCTTTATGTGAACCTAAAGCTGATTTGATTCCACATCAGGTCTTCAGAGGGTTAATAGGCAGGTTGATTACATTTAAATGTCCGAATCAGTAAAGCCCGATGCTCGCCTGGTCATTAGTGATCCTGAGATTTGCCACGTTGTCCCGTCTGCGTAATAAGACCCTGTATCCATGGTGACGTGGCCCAGCAGGGAGAGGTTGGGTGGAGTGCTGGAGGCTTTGACACGTCAACCAACCAACCAACCAAGTCCTGCAGATCTGATTAGGCACAGTTAAGCCAAAGATAAGTTACATAAACAACCAGAACAACACATACTTTGACAGATTCATATCAGCACGTTTAAGTAAAAGCTCTCTGCCTTCAGTCCATCACTTCATCTTCAACAGAGTCATCGTGCTGTGATGGCTCTGAACCACAAGGTGGCGCTAAAGCTTCACTGAGTCAATCAGTACACTCATCTGTTTTACATGAAGAAATCAACCAGTTTGTCACTTATTAAACAGTCTAACCGCAGGGGAACAACTCGATACTTCATGTGTAACACTTACAGCTGGTGCAGGACTGCTAAATGTAACGTTTGTGTGTCTATTATTCTCTAATTTTACATTTTAATGCGAGTATCAAAGTGAATGTGCAGCTGCGTGTTGCTCATTGAACAGATGGTGCAGATGACGGTGCTTTGTTTACATCTTCATCTCAACCACAGTGACTTGTCTGTGTTGTTTCATTATTGGTTTCTTTGTTTCTGTTATCTTTTTCTTTCCTCTTCCTTCTCTTTGTACAAAAATCTCCTAAATGTTTAAATAACCGCACGCTCATTGATTTTCTATCTCTTTCTTTCTTTCTTTCTTCAATCAAAATACTTTGCTAATTGAAATCCTTGATCAAAGTAAATGAAGGTAAACGCACCGTGATTGAGCCTTGTCATGACGTCACCTCGCAGCGCTACCCGGTGAGGGCGTGGCTTGGTGACGCATTGCGGCTCCCTCCCGGTGCGCGAGGGGAGCAGCGTGTGTGTGTGCGTGTGTGTGTGTGTGTGTCCGTGTGTGTGCGCGTGCTCGCCCAGCCTCAGCCCGTCTGCGCGCTGAGCCTGAGCGGAGCATCAGACCCAACATGCGGACGCAGCGCGCGCGGCGCCCCGGCTCTCTTATTCGGGGTTTGTTTGTAAATGGCGGCGCTGCAGACGAAGTGAAGTGAATCCGCTCAGGCTTCCAGGCTCCATTTCCCCGGGACGACCGATGCACAGCAGCAGCGGCAGACTCGCATAGACGCGGGTTTCTATTCCTCTGTGTCGTCGCACGACAGGTGGAACCATGACGACGGGTCAGGATGAGAGCTCGGTCCGTGTGGCGCTCAGGTAGGTCACCTCTGCTTCTCCTGCCTCCACCGGCCCACCTGTCACACGGAGCTGCGGGCCCGCGGGCCACAACCGGCACGCCGGCGGCAGCAGCAGCAGCAGCATCTGTTGATCCGCACAGGCCGGGTAGAGATCCGGCTCGGTCCGCTTCAGCACAGGGACCGGGTTCTCTGTATGTTTCAGTCCGGCCTGGGTTAGCAGTTTGACTGTGTAGGGGCGATGCTTGCAGGTGCATTAGACCGGACACACACACACACACACACACACACACACACACACACACACACTGAGGCATGCAGGATGATATCATCTGGTGCTAACAGGAGAAGGAGGCTGAGGGTGGGAGAGGCAAGAATCAGGCTGTTTGTCCCAAAGCTTGGCCTGGACTCAGAACCTCAGAGCCTCTGAGCCTCGGAGCCCAGATCCTCAGATCCTCCTGCAGACTGACGGTTGATCGATGAAAGAGGCTCTTCACTGTCAGCCAGGTTGTGTGGAGGGACAGACGGGCGTTCAGTCGGCTCTTTGTGTGCAGACAGGCGGAGCAGAGAGAAGCGGGATCAGATCAGACTCCCTGCTGCTCCTGATGGGAGCCACTGTGTAGGATCAGGATCAGGATCAGGATCAGGCCCCACAGGCTCCCACCCAGCTGGTGAGGTGGCACAGCGACAGGGCAGAGTGGAAACCTGTCTGTCCCTCTGGACTCCTGACTGATGACTCTGTTGTCTCTGTGTGTGTGTGTGTGTGTGTGTGTGTGTGTGTGTGTGTGTGTGTGTGTGTTATCTTATTCTATTAGGACTCACTGTGTTCTTTTGTATCCAACCACTATCCTGTCACTTTGTAACAGAATGGATTGAAATGTTGCAGAACGTTCCTGGCCCATTTCATACCTCTGCCAAGGCCCAGTGGATGTAGGTTTGCTTTGAACTCTTTCTTTGATACACACACAGTTTACAGCAACCACAAT
This sequence comes from Genypterus blacodes, assembly GCF_046128005.1. Classification (NCBI taxonomy): domain Eukaryota; kingdom Metazoa; phylum Chordata; class Actinopteri; order Ophidiiformes; family Ophidiidae; genus Genypterus; species Genypterus blacodes. The sequence continues at coordinate 182,734 of NW_027467117.1, forward strand.
TGACCCTACATGTGACCTCTGACCCTCACCCAGACGTGTTCCTTTGCCCTTTATGATCAAACTGTAAGGACGTGTGACGTTTAAGGCCTCTGAAAGCCGTAGGACAGTTTAGCTTCAGTGCAAACATCTGACAGGCTGTGACCCAGAGGGAGGTGAGGTGATGGATCTGACATGTTTACACACTCATGGTGTTGGAGAACGTGTTAACTGGCTGAAAAGTAATCAACCATACATGTAGTAAGTGTCAGGTTTGAGTTTCAGACTGAGATCTAAGACTGAGGAGCAAAGACGAGGCTGAGAGACCGAATCTGACACGGCCGTCTGTTACACTGGAGCAGTTTACAGTGTGTGTGACAGTGTGTGACAGTGTGTGATGGTGATGTTGTCCCAGGTGATGTGTGAGGTCTCTAATTGAAGTAGAAGAACCAGGTCGTGTGTTTGATGGATCCAGCAGGGGAGTCTCCTCTCCTGCTCCTCTCCTGGGCCCTGAACGCTGCACTTTTTAAATCTTAAGGATGAAGATGATGATGACGATGATGATGATAACGATGACGATGACAATGCTGCTTTCAGTGTCTTTGTTTTCCCCTGTTGCGTCACTCAGCCTCCGTGATTAGCTCTCAGTGTTTTAGCTCCAACCAGCTGGAGAAAAAAACAGTTGGCAGTTTGTTGACACCCTCAGTGTGCACGTGCATGAGCTCTAATTACGTGTGACAGCATTAAACCCCTCCTCCCTCCTCCCCTCCTCCCTCTCCTGCTTCCTCTCAGCTACTTACACTCCTCATGCTCTCCACTAGCCCAGAGGCGTTTAGGTGCAGCAGGTGACAGAAGCGTTCAGCTCCCAGGTGCACAAACCGCTTGAATACTTCCTCCCTTTCTCTGAAACAAATTAGGTTGTCACGGCGCCGAGGCTTCCCCCCTCGGATTGAGCAATCAGTTTGAGCCTCTGTCCTGTTTGAACAGAGGCCGACCTGTTCTCTCTCTAAGGTACACACAGATCAGAGCGTGTGCTGAGCCTGACTGGGCGGCCATGTTGCTTCAGACGTCACGCCCCTGCTCACACACTGCAGTCGGGTTGTTTGCACAGTGCGACACGAGTGTGTGTCACTAATGTGTGGCAGGTTTGAGGACTTGTTCAACCGGCCGGCTGAGGGGATTTGCTGCAGTTTAGCATGAAGACAATGAGACTAATTGGTTTTCAGTGGCGACAGACGAGCAGCAGGAAGGAGCGACTCACTGTGTTTACATCTACGAGCCGACCAATGAGCATCAAGCAACCAGGAACTTTAGAAATGGGGAAGCTAACATCTTACCGACACATTGAGTGCCATGATCTGGGTTTGACTGCTCCTCTTCCTCCTGTGGGGCTCCGTGTTCAGGCTCAGCTGAAGATGATGATGATGATGATGTCATGCCTGAGCCACTGAAGGCTCAGTTACAGGCCGAGCGGCGCAGCGGACGCTTTAATGGGATCAAGTCTGAGCCTGGAGGTTGCAGGTCATTGTTGTGGGCGGAGCTAAGCGGGCTCGTTAAGCTCGTTAAGATGAGCCATGTGATTATAGGCTGTAGGGAGTTCAACCCACAAAGGGTTAATTAGTATGAGGCGCTGTGTTTTTTGACTGGTGCAGGGTGGAGTGTGTGTCAGGTGTGTGTCAGGGAGCGAGGGACGTCTGAGGAGCTCAGTCAGGGATGTGACGTTCCCTCGTCACCCATGGCAACGCTGCACAAACACCAAACCCCCAGTGGATGTAGAGCGACCTGCTGCTCTGTTCACACCCCTCAATCAGGCCTCTCCATGCTGTCTGTGATAGAGCATCCTCCTCTTCCTCTGTCAGTATCTATCTACCTCTCTAGAGAAACTACCGTCACCATGGTGACACTTCATGTGCCGTTTGTCTTTTCAGGCGTTAGACAAAGTGTTAAAGTGCCAGACAGGAAGTATCCAGACGGTGTGTGTGTGTGTGTGTGTGTGTGTGTGTGTGTGTGTGTGTGTGTGTGTGTGTGTGTGTGTGTGTGTGTGTGTGTGTGTGTGTGTGTGTGTGTGTGTGTGTGTGTGTGTGTGTGTGTGTGTGTGTGTGTGTGTGTGTGTGTGTGTGTGTGTGTGTGTGGTTTCCAGTGGTTCTCCTTAAGTGACACCAGTGTGTGTTTAGATGATTAAGACCTGTCAATCAAGTGAACAAACCTGAATTAATGAGGAAGAGACATCTGAAAGACACGAGTTACGCCCACACACACACACACACACACACGCGACAACATTCTGTGGG